>NW_028230268.1:0-16367 GCF_053477565.2 Lygodium microphyllum | reverse complement strand
AGGGGGAGGGAGAGGGAGAGGGAGGGAGAGGAAATGAGAGAGGGAGAGGGTGAGGGAGAGGGTGACATTAAACATAATAGGGAAATGAGAGAGGGAGAGAAAATGAGAGAGGGAGAGGGAAAGGGAGAGGAAGAGGGACATTAAACGTAATAGGGAAATGAGGAAGAGGGAGAGGGAGAGGGAGAGGGAGGGAGAGGGAAACATTGAAAGAGAAAGAGAGGGAGATGGAGAGGGAGGGAGAGAGAAAGAGAGGGGGAGGGAGAGGAGAAGAGAGAAAAAACATTAAACAAAATAGGGAAAGAGATAAAGAGAGGGAGAGGGTGAGGGAGGGAGGGAGAAGAAATGAGAGAAGGAGAGGAAGAGAGAAAAAGGAAATGAGAGAGGGAGAGGAGAGAGAAAAAAAATGAGAGAGGGAGAGGAGAGAGAAAAAGAAAGAAAAGATGTTAAACATAATAGGGAAAGAGAGAAAGAGAGGGTGAGGGTGAGGGTGAGGGAGGGAGAGGAAATGAGAGAGGGAGAGGAAGAGAGAGAAGGAAATGAGAGAGGGAGAGGAGAGAGAAAAATAAATGAGGGAGGGAGAGGAGAGAGAAAAATATTAAACATAATAGGGGAAGAGAGAAAGAGAGGGTGAGGGTGAGGGTGAGGGAGGGAGAAGAAATGAGAGAGGGAGAGGAGAGAAAACAAAAATGAGAGAATGAGAGGAGAGAGAAAGAGAGAAAAGATGTTAAATATAATAGGGAAAGAGAAAAAGAGAGGGTGAGGGTGAGGGTGAGGGAGGGAGAGGAAGAGAGAAAAGGAAATGAGAGAGGGAGAGGAGAGAGAAAAAGAAATGAGAGAGAGATAGGAGAGAGAAAAAGAGAGAAAAATTATTAAACCTAATAGGGAAAGAGAGAAAGAGAGGGTGAGGGTGAGGGAGGGAGAGGAAATGAGAGAGGGAGAGAAAGAGAGAAAAGGAAATGAGACCTTACAATAAGCTCATCCTAGGCTCATAAGGGTTAGGCCAATCCTCAACAAACCTAAGGGATATATGGCTAGAGAACCCTAGCACACTTGCGCCTCCTAGCATAATGTTTTTCCTACAAAGAGACCTCTCATACATGGGGCTTGTCCTAGCCTCCACCACGCAAGTATACAACAAAGGAAATCAGCCTATCAGTTAGAAAAAAAATCATTTTTCATAATATAAATCCAAAAATAAATTTGGATATTCCATAAAAATTAATCTCTTCTTAAAAAGACAAATACAAATAACTAAAATAGCATAATTCATATGCTTCGCAAAAATTAAAACAACATCACCACAAGATCTCTTAGGAAACTCATATTCAACTATCAATTTTAATTAAAAAATATAATATAAAATCACTTGCAAGGAAGGATACTCTTTTATCATTAACCCTCTTTCATCCTTAGAATAGTCTTAGGAACAAATTTCTACTCTAACAAGCATATATTTGAGCATAATAACTATTTTAAGGTTTATTTCTTGAGTAGTAGAAGTATATATGTAACCATCAAGCTAGAGATCATGCTTTGGTATCTGTGAAGATCCCAATCTCATGCCCTCATAGAGATTGTAGTGTGTAATAGTGTGGAGAGAAGGTGGGTGAGTTGTAAATGGTAAAGGAGAATTCTATTGATGATGGAGAGAAGATGAGGCGAGTCCCCAATTCTATTCTTAGTGAGTGCAACCTACCCATAGTATGGCATCCATGACTGATTGAAATCAGTTTGACTTTGAAATCCTACCTCGAGTATTATAACTGTTTTTTTGTGGTGGATTTTCTTGCCATAATTCAATGTCAATTTGTGCTTGCGTTTTCCATGGTGTGGTGACTATGGATGTCAAATGCTCTAGTTGGATCTCTCTCTTCTCTCAACCCTTCTCTCTCCCTCAATCTTCCCTCTTTCTCTCTTCTTATACTCTCCCTAAATCCTTCTCTCTCCCCCTATCTCTTTTCTCTCTCTATCTCTCTTTCTATTTCTACCTCTCTCACTTCTCTCCTCTTCTTCTCTAACTTTACTCTCTCCCTAACTCTTGTCTCTCTCTTCATCTCTATATAAGTAGTCATAGTTGTAGTCGTGGTCTTGGTCGTGGTCATGGTCATGGTCGTGGTCATGGTCATGGTCATGGTCATAGTCATAGTCGTAGTCGTGGTGGTCGTGGTCGTGGTCGTAGCCATGGCCATAGCCGTAGTTGTAGTCGTGGTCATGGTCCTGGTTGTGGTTGTGGTTATCGTGGTCGTGGTCATGGTCGTGGTCGTGGTCCTGGTCCTGGTCGTGGACTTCATCGTAGTCGCAGCCGTGATCGTTAAAGAAAATGAGAGAGGGGGAGGAAGAGAAAAAGAAGAAGGAATGAGAGAGAGGGAGAGGAAATATATACAGCATAATAAAGAAAGAGAAAGAGAGAGAGAGATGAAAGGTGAGGAGAAAAATTTAAGAAAAAAATAATGATAACAAAAACAAATTGTTTGTCGTAACGTAAACAAAATGGAAAACGATGAAGGTCTCGTTCAAGATTGCGAGGCGTATCTTAATCAGCATGTCCCATGTCCTTGCTCTCAATGCAAGCTGAAAATTAGATGAAAACGTTGATTTTCTATAGAACACGTACGATGCTTCGATTTTCAATCCAAGATCGTTGATCAGGCGATTATGGATTTTTAGCAAACGGTAAGAAAAGTTAATATCAATCATACATTGTACTTGCAAGCTAATGTAATACCATATACAAGAAGATTGGGTGTGGCTAGCAAATTTTCTATCCAGGGAGGTGACGTCTCGTCCCAAGGAGGAGTGCACCGTTTGCGGCCAATTAGAAGAGTTCGTGGGCATGCGATGGATGGAGTGCATGAGCCAATCCACCACTTGTAAGGCACTACCCAATCTATACTGTCAATGCTAGAGGAGATAGGCAGCCTTCCAAACCTACCTACAATCTTGGAGCCTGAGATGGAGGCAATGATCGATGCATTGATTCCTATGGATATCGAGACTTCTAATCCCTTAGAGAGGAAGCATCCATACCATTATATGATGGGTGCTGAGTATCTCACCTGAAGACATTGCTTGCACTCCTAAGTGTGCAAGAAAAATACGGGTAGAGCGATGTGAGTGTGACCGAGTTGTTCAGGTACCTTCGGCCCGAGAGCCAAGGAATCTTCGGCTCGGTCTTGCAATGGATGGCGTGAATACATTTGGTCTACGCTCAACTTCTTACAGTGTGTGGCATATAGTCCTTGTCAACTACAGTATCCCTCCATGGCTTTCTACGAAGAAAGGGCATCTCATCCTTAGCTTACTCGTCCCCGACCGCTACAAAGTCAAAAATATGGACGTGTATCTTCATCCATTAGTCGATGAGCTTAAGATTTTGTGGGAGTAGGGGATCACCGTGCAAGATATGAGCAAGCGCGATGGTTGACGGTCCGCCAATATTCGAGCCATTCTCATGTGGATGATGCATGACTTTTCGGGATTCCAAGAGTACTCAAGTAAATAGGCTTCCGTTCTTGTTGGTAATATCTATATGTTATCTCGTTCAAGTTTGTATTCATTGGGTGATGGTGTTGGAACAGGTCTGGCTACCTCAGGTTATCATGCATGTCCATTGTGCGGGCCACAGTTAGACTCCTGAAGGTCATGAACCATGAAGAAGATGGTATATCAAGGATATACCGCTTTGTTGCCAGAGGGTCATGAACTTAGGGAAGTTTTTCTTGGACGACCTTCAACACGTATGAATGCCGCAAGCTGATACGAGCTGAAAATGGTCTATGCGGAGTCACATCCAAACGGAATGCGGCGGTTCTCAGTTTTCTACAAGTTGCCATATTGAACCTACTTACATGTCAACTAACGAAGGAAATTCGGTATGGCAGCCTCTATACTATGCGAAACTCCCTTCTACCACAAAGTGAATAAGGTAAGGGCACCACCTAGTCATGGAAGAGCGGACTAGGACGCTATGCAAGAGAGAGAGGAGCTTTTGAGGGAGAAGAGAGGAAAACTAAGAGAGAGAGAGAGAGAGAGAGAGAGAGAGAGAGAGAGAGAGAGAGAGAGAGAGAGAGAGAAAGAGATAACTACAAAAGATAGATGAATCAATAAAACTTAAGAGGGCACAAGAGATGGAGAACGCTCAAGACATAACCAATATACACAATATGGACACCAATAGCATGGGCTTATTACACTATAGAGCATGCATAAGATATAGTAAGGGAATGAACTGCATAAGCTCATGAGAGAGAATGGGGAAGGCTCAATAGGGCGAAAGAAGGCCTCTTGGGTCTCTCTTTTCTTGCAAATTACAAAGGAGAAGGCCTCTTTATATAGGCCTTGAGGGTGTTTAGGAAGGAGGTTAAGATAGAATAGGAATTAACACCACCAAAACTGTATTAAGACGGTTCCACCAATGTGGAAGCTCCATCTAGATGTTTTGTTGACCAATTTGTACTTAATCAAGCTCCATCATAGGTGAGTTTTCTCTATTATCCCCCCCATAGCTTGAGTCCAAGAGCTCTCCTATAAAAAAATATAGAGAATTTCATAAAATAAGATCATATCTAGCAATAATGGAGAGAAAGTAGTGAGAATTCATACATTACTACTACAACTAAGGATGGTTTGAGGGTGATTTAGGAGGGGAATTCTAATGGTTTATTAGCTTGAGAGAGAGGATAAGAGAGGGGAAAGGGTTGAGAATCTAATGAATGATGTTTTATGGAAGTGTTAAGTGTGGGGAAGAAAGTGTGGGTGTGTATAAAATTGGGAGGTGGTCTCCACCGCAGTTGGAAAAAGTTGCCATCTACCATTTTGGCCATATCTCCCGACTCGTATCTCCAAAAAAATTATTAAAAAATATCATCCGAAACTTCAGCTCACGTGCTACAACTTTCATGTTGAAAAGTTTTTTGGATCGGAGTGGAAGTATTTTTAAAAAAATATTACAAAAACATGTGCCTGATTTTTCTTCCACTAATGTTTCCAAGAAGGGTCCCATTTGGTTGAATTATCATAAGGCTCCAAATTCATGACATTATGAGCCTCACATGCCCTTTGGATGGCGCCGAATCCATTTCATGTCTTTTCCTTTCACATTATACATTTTTCCTTCACCTTCCTCCATTGATCTTTACTCTTCACCCCCTTGGTAAACCGATCCATGAAATATTTCCATCCAGTGATTTCTTGGATTTTCCAAGAGGTTGTTCCCACCCTCTTCTTTATTTCAAAGCTCCAAATGTGCAAAAAATCAACAAAGTGTTGGAAAAATATTTTTTTGTGATTTTCTCGGATCATATAGTTCCCCCAACCCAGCTAGAGGTATTTATGCCTCTCGACACTCTTTGGTATCTTGAGCTGACCCCACCCTGATGTGATAGGGTTTTAAGTACCATCCATTTACCCTGGTTTTGTGCACTTTTCCCTCAACGTCTTGAAGTTTGTAGGAGCCATTTTTGAATTTTTTTGTAACCCAAAACGATCCCTCCCACCGGTAGAGAAACTTGCCATCCTTTCTTTTATCAAAGCGATTGTCATATTAAAGCACTAAAGATCCCTCCTTGATGTTTTTATCTGCTAGCATCTTGTTGAACTTTTTTCTATGCTTCTCAGCTTCCTGGGAGTATTGTTTGATGGCTTCTTCACGATCCAATTGTAGCCTCTCTAGGTCCAGTAGTCTTTGATGTAACTTCTCCTTTTGAGAGCCTACTGTGCCACCTAATACTCGAAGGCTAGCTAATTTCACCTCAATAGGAAAAAGAGCCTCTTGTCTATAAACTAGATGAAAAGGTGTGAACCCTAACGTGGTTTTGAAGGAGGTTCTGTAAGCCCATACTCAAAACCCTTGTCCTCTATCTGATAGTATTTCAAGAGGGGTACCAAACCTACAACAAATGTGGTCAAAGATGAATTTACTCACTTCCTTAGCAGTGATTCTTCTAGTTGGCATAGCCTCGGCCCATCTAGTCATGCAATCTACCCCCATGATAATATACTCTTTTCCTGATGGAGTGTGTGGTAGAGGCCCTATGGCATCAATTCCCCACTTCTCAAAGGGTCCATAGACCTTGATTGGGGTTTGGGATTCTGCTATGAGCCATCGTGGTTGTGATTTCTGACATTCTTCACATGTTTGATACCAATATTTGACATCTTGGTATAGACTGGGCCAAGTAAAGCCGGCTTGTAGAACCTTTCTACTTGTGATATCTTGTGCAAAGTGGCCTCCACACACATCATCATGGTAAGCTTTTAAGATTTCTTCAATTTTCCATTTTGAAGGCACTTTCCTAAGCACACCATCCTTACCAAGACAATACAAACTATCATTTACCATGCGATATCTTGTAGCCTTCCGAGCTAGCCACTATCTTTCTCCCTTAGTCAGGTGTTTGGGAGCTTCTCCTTGCTCTAAGAGATGTAGAATATCTTCTAAGTCTTCCTTGCCTTATCGAAGTGGGGGTTTGATAGCCACTGCTCCCACCATTGACTCATTCAGCTTTGATGATGCTAGATGGTCGGCATCTTTGTTCTGGTCTCTTGGCACATGATATACTTGTGCCTCCCTAAATCTTCTCATAAGAGATTTGGCCTCTCTCATTTTACTAGAGAGGTTTGTATTTTTGCATGCCCATGTACCTTGCATCTGCCTTATCAATAGCATGGAGTCTCCAAAAGCATTCAACCTCTCGATTGAATTACTAAGACACCAACAAAGACCATGAATTAAAGCTTGATATTTTGCCTCATTGTTAGAGTGGACACCTTCCAAGATGATTCCTTCACTACAGATTTTCTCTCATAAAGGAGAGAAAACAACGATGCCTGCGAGGCTGCCTTATCCTTAGTTCTCTTATATGCACCATCAAAGTAGAGGCTATAAGCATCTACAAGAGTTTTTATGGATGGGGGTGGTGGAAGGTTCTTTCTTTTCATCGTGAGATTTTTCTCATAGCACCTGTTTGTCAAAATATCAGCCAAGCATGCCCGAGTTGTTTTTTCAACATGCATTGTATAATCAAACTCTTAAAATCGGACCACCCACTTTGCTATTTTGTCAGAGATTTCCATATGTTGTAGTGCATAGGGAAACATATCCTCCACAGTGATGATCACAAACCTCTTTGGAAGCAAATATGGCCAAAATTTGGTTACTGCAAACATGAGGGCCAACATTGGTTGTTCCATGGAGGTGTAAGCCTTCTCTGAGGCTTTCATAAGGTGGCTGGAAAAATACACAGGCCTCATGAATAATGTTTTTGGATCTTTTTGTAGGAGAGCAGCACCAATGGCCTCTTCTCCCACGCTAGGGTTTACAAAGAATGTTTCTTCCCAACAAGGCTGGAGGATTATAGGAAGTGATCCCAACATTTTCTTTCTCTCCTTAAAATATCCTTTACTTTGTTCACTCCATACAAGTGTTTCTTGGCGTGTCAGTTATTGTAGGGGATATATGGCCTGAGAGAGTAAGTGTATAAATCTACCCAAATATCTTAGCTTTTGTAAGAAGGAGACTAATTGTCTGATGGAGGTTGGGGAATGTAGAGTTAGCAATGTTTCTACCTTTTTTGGATCTACCTCAATTCCTTCAATTGACACTACATGCCCTAGTAGTGTAACCTTGCTTTCCCCAATGTGACATTTATCTTTATTTAGTTATCCACCCAACCTAGCTAAGCAAGTAAATCCTTCATCAACCTTGCATAGATGTATGTTTCTTGAGCTATAAATACAAAAGTCATCTATGAAAACCCTTATGGACTTACCAAAGTAAGGTTGGAAGACCATATTCATGAATCGTTGAAAGGTGGTGGAGCATTTATGAGACCAAAGGACATGACCCGAAAGGCAAAAAAGCCCCATGGTGTGATAAAAGTGGTCTTCTTTTGATCCTTCTCTGCGATGCAAATCTGAAAGTAGCCAAAGTAGCCATCACACATTGTATACCACTCATGTCCCGCTGCTTCATTCAAGATTTCATCCTGAAATGGGAGAGGGAAGTGGTCCCTCTTTATTGCAGCATTTAATGGCTTGTAATATATGCATACTTGCCACTTACCATTTTTCTTTGGTCTCACTACTACTGGGGAGACCCATTCTGAATTTTCAACTGGGTATATGAATCCTGCATTCAAGAGTCTCTTCACCTCCGTCAATAGTGCATCCTGTTGCACAACTCCCAGTCTTCTCAATCTTTACACTACAGGTTTGCTTCCTTCTTTGAGTTGGATGTGATGGTTCACTGCAGTGATACCTGTAATGTGAGTATAATCAGAAATAAACAATGATGCATGCTTCTTGAGAACATTCACATAACCCTCCCTTTCTTCATCCTTTATATCCTTGGATATCATCTTCTCTAGGCTAGCATCCCACACATCTTCTCCTTGGATTCTTGGATTGTCTTCTGATGAGGTAGGTTCCTTTAAGGTGACGCCAATAACTTTGAGAGTGCTATCACTCTCTCCACTTGAACTCTCTTCCTCTTCTACCGATGAGGAACATCCACTTGAGCTCCACTCGTCGGCAGACGTTTCTAGTTCAAGGCTCTCTTGACGCCCACTCTTCAAGTTGTAAACCACTTCTTGATTGTGGCCACCCACCTTACATGGCTTCAACTCCAGATCTCCTGTTGCCCAATCTTGCCTAACCCCGATGTCCATAAGCCAAGGTCTCCCTAGGATGAGGGGATATCATTCTCCCTTTACTAGCATCACATAAACATCCACTACTGCAGTGATTCCAAAAACAGAAACTCTCAAAGCTTTCACTACACCCACACATGTGACCGCATCATTGTTGGCCATCTTTGCCCTAAAGATTGAGGATTCCATTACTTTTAAGCCTAATTGATGCATAAGCTTTTCTGTCATGACACTAACCTCTGCTCCACTATCGATGTATGTTTTTCGAATCCGTTGACCTTTGATTTGAGCCTCCACTAAAGGCACTATATCTTTGAGGTCATATACCTTGATTGCACTAACCATTTTACCTTGCCTTGCCCTTGTGCTTACCATTTTTTACCATTGTCATCGTAGCTTTGGAGAGGCATGAAGTAGTTGTGGCCAAGTAATTTTTGGCCCTTGAGAGCTCACATCTGCTACTAGATCATAAGGCTGTGTCTGAGAACCCAAAGGAAAGTTGGAGATATCAATTTTAGAGCTAGCTCGAGTCTTTCTCTTCTTCCCTTCATCTCTAGGTGCCTGTGATGTACTTGGCTCATTGATTGCTTCCTTGCTTGCCTCAGTTTGGACACATACCTGCTTGATAGGCATGGTCTCTACTACATCTACCTTCATCTTACCTCTTGCTATTTCTTCTTGGAGCCTTCTATCCCTAACCACCTCCTCTATTTTTATGACATTAACATTTGGTTGAACAATAGGGGTTTCAGCTGGTGGTTGTAAAATTGTAGGTCGTGACTGCTCTTGCTCTTGAGTCCTAGCACGAGGAGGACTTACTTGTTATCGAGGACCTCTGGCATGGTGATCATATCTTCTAGGGTGAGGACAATTGTACATGCCATGTCCATTTTCTCCACAATTGTAACACAACATCTCCCTTGCTTGTCGCTGCATTTGTGGTCGATTCCCACCATTCCCCTCGATAGGTCTTCTTGCACCTTGCACAAGATTCACTCTCAAACCCTCTAGTTGATTATTAAGATTGTTTATTTGTTGGATCATGTCTTCTTGATCTCTAACAAGGCGTGGTGCATTAGATACATTTGGGGGAACTTGAGAGGCCTCCATAGTTGTGATGTTGTTTCCCAATACTGCTTGGCTAGCTTGGGCTTGGTAGAGAATCTTTCGATTCTTTTCCCTAGTGATTCTCAAAGCATCTTCAAAAGTGTTTGGAAATTTTCCATTTACCTTCTCCCTGAGCAAGGGGTACAAACCTGAAATAAATAGATCCTTTTGAAAGCAGTTTGGAGCTCTCTCTCCAGGGTTCAGTGAGTCTGACCACTGCCCCCAAAGCTTCAAAAATCCTTCCTCATAAGTTGCATTACCATAAGGATCACTTTGATGGAGGGCCAAAAGCAGTTGCCGTAACTCTTCAATTGAGTTAGTTTGTTGAAATCTCTGTAAGAAAATTGCCTTCAATCTCTCCCATTCAGTTCTTTGGGCCAGATTTAGAGTTTGGAACCACATTCTAGCTTCTTCCTTGAGCACCAAAGGAAAAACCCTCAACTTTAATGCTTCATCATCCCTCCCAGAGACAAGGAAGGCCATCTAAAGGTTGTCCAAAAAATCCATTGCATTTTTTCCATTGTGTCCAAAGAAGCTTGGAAATGTTATGTTGCCTTAGTAGAGTACAAAGATGAACACGTTTAGACTTAAGTTGTATTTTATGAGGGGAAGGATAAATAGGTTTACAGATGCATTGATTTCAACAAGACGTCTAGGTCCCATATGCTTCTAATAATGCCTTGGAATCTAAGCTTTGTGCTGGCTACAATATGTACAATTTGCATAGCAAGAGGTTGGATTGGTCCATACAACTTGTGGTGATTCATGAGAAAATATTATAATAAAATAAAGACATGTACATTGAAGGATGCATTGTAGTCTAGCATTGGGAAGATTATAGGTTCTAGTAATACAATAATCTCCCTTAATCTTTCAGCCCCAAAGTACATGACAAGACGCTGCTAGAAGAAAATCGTCCTACTAATGCATACATTAACTCGGATGTTTTGTACAGAGTAGAAGGTGTAGAAATTTGGGCCATTATTATTATTCAACAGTGGAGACTACTTAAGGGAGTAGAAGGAATGCACTTTCTTGAATTATAAAGGATTTTCCCTAGAGTGTTTCTTTCTAGAGCCCACCAACTTTGCTATACAGAGAATTTGCTAACCAGTGATTGTTCTTGCCTTAGTGTGTCCATCCTCGACGACATATATTTCATAAGGTGTGATGGACACCTTTTCAACCACACCCAACCTTTGAGCTAGCAATAGTTGAAGGTAGTCTCCATACTTTGCACCTCTACAAAACTCCACACTATTCATGCATAGTTGTCCTCCTTTGATGTGGATTAGGCCACATAGAGAGAGGGATTTGATGATTTGGAGATGACTTCTCGGAAGGGCCTTCACTTTGTTTGCAAAACACTCACCACAATTATAAGAACCTAGAAATTGATAGCAACATGATTTTTTCCATTGTGAGAGAATGGAATTTCTAAGGTGAACACCTTTTACCCGCATATGTGCCATCATCCGATAGGCATACTTCCTTTCTTGGGCTTTCTTTGGGAGACCATTGTGAGAGTCGTGGACTTTGACCAGCTTCAAAAAGAGTTGGTGAAGGCGTTGGAGAAGAGCCACTTGGAGCACTTGTTGTAGAGGATGCATCACCATGTGTTGTATCGTCCCGCATAAGGAGGTAGAGAATTGTGGATGAGAATGTCCTCAGCGGGGGCACCAATTTATAACGAAGGAAATTCGGTATGGCAGCCTCTATACTATGTCAAACTCCCTTCTGTCACAAAGTGAATGAGGTAAGGGAACCACCTAGTCATGGAAGAGCGGACTAGGATGCTATGTAAGAGGGAGAGGAGCTTGTGAGGGAGAAGAGAGGAAAACTAAGAGAGAGAGAGAGAGAGAGAGAGAGAGAGAGACAGAGAGAGAGAGAACTACAAAAGATAGATGAATCAATAACACTTAAGAGGGCACAAGAGATCGATAACCCTCAATATATACAATATGGACACCAATAGCATGGGCTTATTACACAGTAGAGCATGCATAAGCTATAGTAAGGGAATGAACTACATAAGCTCATGATAGAGAAAGGGGAAGGCTCAATAGGGCTGAAGAAGGCCTCTTGGCTCTCTCTTTTCTTGCAAACTACAAAGGAAAATGCCTCTTTATATAGGCCTTGAGGGTGTTTAGGGAGGAGGTTAAGATAGAATAGGGCTGAAGAAGGCCTCTTGGCACTCTCTTTTCTTGCAAATTACAAAGGAAAATGCCTCTTTATATAGGTCTTGAGGGTATTTAGGAAGGAGGTTAAGATAGAATAGGAATTAACACCACCAAAGCTGCATTAAGGCAGTTCCACCAATGTGGAAGCTCCATCTAGATGTTTTGTTGACCAATTTGTACTTAATCAAGCTCCATTATAGGTGACTTGTCTCCATTATTCCCCCCATATCTAGAGTCCAAGAGCTCTCCTATAAAAGAATATAGAGAATCTTCATAAAATAAGATCATATCTAGCAATAATGGAGAGAGAGTAGTGAGAATTCATACATTACTACTACAATTAAGGATGGTTTGAGGGTGATTTAGGAGGGGAATTCTAATGGTTTATTAGCTTGAGAGAGAGGATAAGAGAGGGAAAAGGGTTGAGAGTCTAATGAATGATGTTTTATGGAAGTGTTAAGTGTGGGTGTGTATAAAATTGGGAGGTGGTCTTCACCGCAGTTGGAAAAAGTTGCCATCCACCATTTTGGCCATATCTCCCGACTCGTAGCTCCAAAAAATTATTAAAAAATACCATCTGAAACTTCAGCTCATGCGCTACAACTTTCATGTTAAATTTTTTTTTGGATCGGAGTGGAAGTATTTAAAAAAAAAATCTTACAAAATCATGTGCTTGATTTTTCTTCCACTAATGCTTCCAAGAAGGGTCCCATTTGGTTGAATTATCATAAGGCTCCAAATTCATGACATTATGAGCCTCACATGCCCTTCGAATGGCTCCAAATCCATTTCATGTCTTTTCTTTTCACATTATACATTTTTCCTTTACCTTCCTCCATTGATCTTTATTCTTCACCCCCCCTTGGTAAACCTGTCCATGAAATATTTCCATCTAGTGATTTCTTGGATTTCTCAAGAGTTGGTTCCTACCCTCTTCTTTATTTCAAAGCTCCAAATGTGTAAAAAACCAATAAAGTGTTGGACAAATATTTTTTTGTGATTTTCTCAGATCATCAACCACTTGTTGAATCCCATGCATATTTTCAAGAATGTGGGCAGCTTGCTATGGGACCACATCACAGGAAAGAGAGACACTATAGGGGCACGAATGGATTTGAAGGAGGTAGGCAAGATGGAGGGGCTTTGGCCGTAATCGAGTGTTGATGGTTGCGTGCAGCTACCTCGCGCTCCTTGGGTTTTGTCCACTAAAGAAGAGCGCATTGTGAAGTAAGTAGTCAAGTCTATCCGCACTCTGACGGGTATGATGTGTTCTCTCAGGTCTATATTTTCTTTATGAAGCATGTAGAGGAGCCAACATTGGCTAACAATCATGGAAATACAGGAGTCCAAGAATTCTCTGAGAACGAGGTGGATTCATCCTTTTGTGGTGACATGTTTATCGACCTTCTAATGTATGCGGAGTTATGTCAGGAGATTGACATGGGACCATAGGATACTTCATACTTGAAGCATCCACTTACTCAATTCGTTGACTAATCGCTTATAACGGTACATAAGATATGCATTTTAAGTGAGATCATTTTTTAAGGATTTATATTACCGTGCTTTGTATGATTTAAATTGATTATGCTAACATCATTTTTTATCTGTGCAGGTGACATTTTTAGGATGAGTCGAGGGATAAGCAATGAGTTGCAAGATATCTTCATGCGTATATCTCTAGATTAGATCGCGAGATTCAAAGACATGGCAAACCAGGAGCTATCTCGGACATCGTCAGGCCGCTCTATTAGATCTACTTCGGTGCAATGAGATGCTTTAGATTCGAGCAGACGAGATCGACGCTCCAGACTTGAGCCAGAGGGAGGGAGTGCTTTAGGGTCAGGGGGATGCTATAGAGATATGGAGGCAGTGGGCCGCGGTCGGCACGGGATACAAGTGTGTGGCAGTTCTAGGGAGCATGGCTTAGGTGAATGCTATGGAGGCACAGATGCAGTGTCTCCGTCTCGTCATTCTGCTGGAGTTTCGTCACCTCTAGGATTTGTCACACCTGTGGGGACGTCTACTCTAGTTACTCGAGCTTTTTCTTAGCCATCTCCAGGTGGCACCCCTAGGGGTGCTACTCCAATAGATATTACCCCGATTGATACACCGGATGTACAGGGGTCTCCTGGATATGCCCAGGAGCGTGGATGCAGGTGGGAGAGGACCCATCTTAGGCATACCCCAGGGGGATATACCTATCTTGTCAATGATAGATCAAGAGCCATCATCATGAATGATGAGGGGAGGAGGGTGATGGCTCGCATGAGAGAGTTGTGCCAACTCGTTTTTCGGCACAACGTCTTAGATCATTGGAAAAACATACTGGAGGAGAGCAAGGACTACATAGTAGCATCCTTGCATGAGGAGTTTCCAATTCCAACCTCAGCAGATAGATTTTCTACGGGCTAGATGATGGACTGCATGCGTGCATATAAGTCACATAGACGATCAAACACATGCAAGGCACTCAAGAGTGGGGCTGCAAAGCCCGAGTGGCTAGAAGTGGATGACTCACGCCGACTGAGGGAGGAGACTACAGATTCTCCAAGACGTTGGAGTCAGTAGCGTGAGGCAGCAAGGGCACAACTAGAGGCCGGAGTGGTCCATCATCTTGGGAGTGGTGGCCACAGGACATATCTAGAGGACTTTGTAAGTTTTTCTTTTGTTTTGCTTTCTTATTTTTTTGCAATATCCTTTGTACTGACAATCATGTTTCTAATAGTTAGTATTTTGTTTTCTTTGTAGCACTCCATTACAAATCGTGATCCAACCGACCTTGAGACTCCATATGCAGAGAGGCATGGTCTCATGCATTGATCGACCGATTGTATAGACACGGCGGCCCTGTAAGTCACTCGTTTTTCTTGTCTGTAGTTACCATGTTTAATTAGAATGCATTATTGTATGGTGAACTGATGTGTTTTTGTTTCTTTTTTCGCAAAGTCTATTCGATGCTCTTTTGCGGTGGGATGAGCTTTCGGATAGCGAGGATATGTAGCTCGCCCTTGGATCCCTAGAGGTGCCCTGCCACAATTTTTTTTTCCCTGTTATCGTCGCTATTAGCGTCGTAAATTTACCTGCACGCATTGTTATTGGCATCATTATTAGCGTTACAGAGCATCGGTATCAGCGTCGTTATTTGCATCAATATGCTGATACCGACACAAATAACGACATTGATATCGATGTTGATACCAACTATTCTATGGTGTCGCTAATAACAACGCTTTTTGCGATGACAGGGGAAAATTTTGTTATTTACATTTTTGCCGCTTTTAACGTCGGTATAAGGCCTATATCTTATAGTGGTTGAATGATCACTATTGTCATCCTCTTAGCAAATGACCCAAACATGTATTTGAACCAATGCTTGATTTTAAGAAAGATGACTTTGTGCTTATTAGACCTTCAGATCTAGTATATCCAATATGGCTTGGTGTTGAACAAAGTGAGGTGGAAACAAATAGAAATTCCAAAAACTTCAACAAGATACATATACAATATTGGGCATTAGTTTGTAGTCATCAAAATGCTACATATATAGATGTGTATCTTAATTGTTGGGATAAATAATGGATGTGCAACAAAAAAGATCCTTAACAATAGGAAACATTAGATAGCATTGTCTTCTCTTGGATGAAGAAATGTACAAAATATCCAAAAAAATTTAAAATTCCCCCAAAGGTTGTATTAAGGCCAAACAAAGTCTACAACAATCCATCGAATAAAGATTTTCAAGGATATTAACACTAAGGTATTTATTAACACCACCTTTTTGAGTTTTTTTCAATATCTTAGAAACAACCATAAGCAATAATATGCTACATTGCACCAAGTTCCAAATTAATGAAATTTCCAAAAATTCATGAAATCAATTTTGATTTGGAACTCCCATATTGATGGAAATTTCCCAAATTCCCAAATATGGAGTTCTCTAACTTGGATTTAAAATGTAACAAGGGGTTATTATAGGGCTCACTCCACAATGTATTGGGAAAGTAGTAGCTAGTGAAAGAGTTGTTGCAAATTTATGACGGGTTTTTATAGCTATCAATTATCCCGTTCAAAATTAAATTCGTTTTCCTAGATAAGATGGATAAGTTGGCTAGATTCATGGCCTAGGGTCAAGAAAGAAAGTGTCTTCTCTAAAGCCACATTGCCATCATGGATGGAGAGCTATGTCTTAGACACTACAACCTACGAAGTGTTGGGAATTGGATAACGTATTGGGCATTGAATGGAAAAGATAATCTATGGTCACAATGTATTTAAGAATATTCATGTATCAAGGGTAATGTATTTTAAGATTCATCGATTGGAAATGTGGCTTTAACCACAATGTACTTTGTTGTATTCATTCATTCACAAAGTATGCAATTCTCATAATGAAGAGAGCAATGATGTTTCTTGTGCACTTTTAATCTTC
>NW_028230265.1:0-16631 GCF_053477565.2 Lygodium microphyllum | reverse complement strand
AGAGAGGAAGAAACACTACTCCTTCACCGTAGGATGCTCCAAGCATGAGAGAGAAGAGAGAGGAAATATCGCTCTGATACCATGTTGAACATTGCGCGAGGGAGACAAGGAACGGAGGAAGAGAGAGGAGAAGAGAGAGACGAGACATCGGAAGTGGAACCCCAGAAGTGTGTCAACTGAGCACACATGATAGGAATATATAGAGGGAACCTGGGGCGCTATATATAGACAGACTATATATAGCTAACAAGGGCGCTATATATAGACAAACTATATATAGCTAACATCATCCTCACTTGAGGATGCGCTCGTTGACTCATCAGCATGCACAGCACTAGGTGATGACGACGACATGATTAAACCTAATTCATGACAACATCAAATTTGTTATTCATATATTTACATAAAAACTTCAAGGCGTATT
Organism: Lygodium microphyllum; assembly: GCF_053477565.2. Classification (NCBI taxonomy): domain Eukaryota; kingdom Viridiplantae; phylum Streptophyta; class Polypodiopsida; order Schizaeales; family Lygodiaceae; genus Lygodium; species Lygodium microphyllum. Next base: position 16,207 of record NW_028230265.1, on the reverse strand, counting down.
AATTATTCTAAGATATCAATTTTAAATACACAAAACTTATCATAAATACATAAAAACTTATGATAAGAACTTACTATCAAAACTTATCTTAAATACAAAAACTCATGATAAAAATGTAAGCGCACTAAATGCGCATCTATACCTACGTTTAACTACGTGTCTAAATCTACGTCTATCTGCGCGTCTAAATTCGCATCTATAAGTGCGTTTACGTAAACATAGACTCGTATATACATGCAAAAATAGACGCAAAAGTCAAAATTCAAAAGATACTTGAATCATTTCTTTTCAAACTGCGCCTTTCCTTTCCTGCGTTTTTTGTTCTGAAGCTTGAGTTCAACCGACATGCAGTCTACCTCCACTAGTCTCTTCATGCCTCACCTCCTCATGACTCACCTCTTCTTTCACTTCAAAGAGACAAGAGGGAAAAGAAGAAAACCAAGGAGAGGAAGAAAGAGAGAACAAAAGAGAGGAGAACAAGAGGAAGAAGAAGCAAAGAGAGGAGACAACAAGCAGCAAGCATCAAGGGAAAGTAACTCACCAAGGAGAGGAAGAAGGGAAAGGAAGCAGCGCCACCACCCGTCCACACCAAAGACCCAAGGTGAGTCCTCTTTCTCTCTCTCTCTCTCTCTCTCTCTTTCTATATTAGGATCTATGATTGAACTTCTTATATCACAAATAAATCATGGATGGCAGTTGTCGGATTGAAAGTAGCCGACTAAGCGCGTTTGACAGCGCGTGTAGATTTCAATGCAGACGCAGACATAGATGCGTAGCTATGTTTGTTGTCATTGCGTCTGCAGTCGTGTCTCCAAGCACGTGTATTCTGCATCTCAGACGCGATAATATACACGCTCTGCCCAGAAGCTTTGACTTCAGAGTCGCGTCTCTAGGCGCGTGTATTCTGCATCTCTCAGGCGCGAGAATACACGCGCTATGCCCAGAAGCTTTAACTTCAGAGTCGTGTCTCCAAGCACGTGTATTCTGCATTGCAGATGCGAGAATACACGCACTCTGCCTAGAAGCTTTGACTTCAGAGACACGTCTGAGAGTACGTCTATTTTGCATCTCAGACGCGAATATATACACGCTCTGACTAGAAGGTTTGACTTTAGGGAAGTGCCTGAGAGCGCATCTATTCTGCATCTCAGACGCGATTATAGCATGCTAGTTCTGATAAAAAATAAATTTTTATTTCTAGAATTGTATGAATATGTTACACAATAGTACAGTTTACACAATATTGCAGTTTAGCAAATTTGTCTTATTCCTGTGTTTTGTTTGCAGATGTCGTATCCTGGTTCATCTAGCAATGACCCAGATTTGGATCGCATGAATGATACATTGGGCTTGTTCGATAGAGGGGTCAATGCTTTTTTTGGAGGTTTTCCTATTAAGGAAGACTTCATGGGAGAGATGACTAGATACCTTGGCCGCTCTCCCACAACAGACGAGGTGTTTAGCATCATGTTTGGAATGCCTCTGACGTCTTTGCCTAGCACTGCTTCCCAAACACCAAATGTCCAAACTCCAATTGCAGGTACTCCACGTGTAGTGCCTATACATGCATCGGCTGAAGTACATGTCAAGATTGTGGGAGAGAAGGAAGAAGTCTCACTTGTAGCTCTCTCACTTGCACAATGGGGGAATACACACAAAGGTGGAGATTGAAAATAGTTTTCTCTTCTTAGTTGTGTAAGCCAAAGGAACTCTCGTACAAAGAAATAGAAGAACCCTATATATGGGTCTCAAACAAAACTCAACTAACTAAGGTGGCATACTAACTGAACCACGAACTAGAGTAGATAAGGATAGCTGTTATCTAGCTATTATTCATGGGCGGTGTACCAATTGCATCTGCAACTAACAAGTCGGTGACATAAATGCACAACGATCACCCTGGCATATCACGAGTGGAGCTCGATATCTCAACACTCCCCCTCAAGCTCAATCTCAATTCTTGCACACCAAGCAAGTCTCTGAATTTGCGCAGCTTCTCTGCGCCCAATGCCTTCGTGAATATGTCAGTTACCTGATCCTTTGTGCTGACATAAACTAGATCAATAAGACCTAGTAAAACCCTCTCTCCTACATAGTGATAATGCACCTCAATGTGCTTTGTTCTAGTATGATATACTGGGTTATTTGCCAAGTGTATACTACTCATGTTGTCACAATAAATGACAACTAGTCCATCTGTAGGCTGATGCATATCATAAAGTAGCTTATGCAATCAAGCTACTTACATGCAGCCATTGCTGCACCCCTGTACTCAGCCTCTGTGCTCGACAAGGCAACTGTAGGCTGTTTCTTGCTGCTCCAAGTGACCGCAGCACTTCCAAAAGAGAACACATATCCATTGGTAGATTGTCTATCAGAAATACTATCAGCCCAATCAGCATCAGTGTATCCATGCAACTATATCTGAATCCCAATCTCATAAAATAGTCCATACTGCAATGTGGACTTCACATACCTGAGTATGCGTCTAGCCGCATCCAAATGTAGTTTCCTTGGAGCCTGCATAAACTGACTTACCAATCCAACAACATAGCTCAAATCTGGCCTGACAATAGTCATATAAATCAAACTTCCTACTATACGCCTATACATAGTAGGGTCTTCCAGAAGCTCACCTGCATCTACGCTCAGCTTTACTTTTTGCTCCAAGGAACTGAAATAGGCTTACAGCATATCATCCCATATTTGGACAGCATGTCCAATCTATACTGCCTCTGCAAGAGCCATATCCCACTTGGTGATCTTATCACCTCAATGCCCAAGAAATAACGCAGCTCTCCCAAATCCTTCATCTCAAACTTCTGCTTCAATAGCATTTTCACATGAAGGATATCTTCATCACTATCACCTGTGATAATCAAATCATCAACATAAATGCCACGCAGCATAATATATTTCTCTATTTTTCTCACATAAAGTGAGAAATCTGCCTTGGAAATCTGAAAGCCAATAGTGACAAGATATTGTCCTATCTTGTCAGACCATGCTCTAGGTACTTGTTTCAAGCCATACAAGGATTTCTTCAACCTACAAACAAACTCAGGATGAATAGTATGCACATAACCTGGTGGCTGCTCCATATAGACCTCTTCTTGCAAATCACCATACAAGAAGGCATTCTTTACATCCATCTGATGTAAAGACCATCCCTTTGATGCAGCCATAGCAATGACTGCTCTTATGGTTTCCATCCTTGCAACCGGACTAAATGTTTCTTCATAATCAATGCCATATGTTTGTGCATACCCCTTAACTACTAATCTTGCCTTGTATCTGTTCACAGAACCATCTGCATTGTGCTTCACCTTATAAACCCACTTACAACCAATTGCATTCTTACCTTTAGGCAAAGGTACCAATTCCCATGTAGCATTTGCTTCCAAAGCATCCATTTCTTCATCCATGGCTTTCTCCCATTTTTCTTTTCCCATGGCTTGCTCAAAAGAAGTGGGTTCTGGCTCCTGTATTACTTTGACTATATAGGCATAGTGAATGGTTGTAAATTCATCATATTTCAGCCTATCCATAGGATACCTAGCTCTGGTAGACCTACGCAAAGTAGACTCACTTCCAGGTGCTCTCAAAACATCCCTGGTCTTCCTTACTCCAGGTGTAACAATAGAAGGAATACCCAACTCATCATCAATGCTTTGTTTTGAGCCACTGGATTCACCATCCACATAAGAGTGACCTGCATTCACATCAAACATGGGCTGATCTACCTTCTCTTTTCCTTTTCGTGATACCTGTATACCACTATCTGCATTGCTTTGAGAAGATTCTCCTGATCTCAATTTGCCTGTCCATGGCGAAGAATGTGAAGCACTGCTAGAGCACACTCCATGTCCACTAATATCTTGTGACTGCTGTTGTGAATTCTGTGCAGCATTACCATTTTGTGTATCTACATTATCAATCACAGTTACTGGTTTATACCAGCTACTCATCTCATCAAAAACAACATCTCTGCTCACTATAAACTTACGAGTAGAAGGGTTATAGCATCTATACCCTTTCTACAGAGAGTAACCAATAAAGATGCACTTATCAGCTTTTGGATCCAACTTGGATCTCAACTCATCTGGCACATGAATATAGGCAATGCAACAAAAAAATTTCAAATGAGAAATATCTGGTTTCCTACCAGTATACCTCTCCTATGGAGTCATGCCATGTATTGCTGCAGTGGGAGTCTTGTTCATTATGTAGACTGTTGTAGCAACTGCCTCATCCCAGTAAAAATCTGGTAGGTCTTTTTCATTGAGCATGGCACGAGATACCTCTCCAATATGCCTATTTTTTCTTTCTGCAATTCCATTTTGCTGTGGGATATGACTACATGAATATTGCTGCTTTATACCATGCTCCTACAAGGACCTTGCAAACTCATTTGAGAGGTACTCTCCCCCTCCATCTGACTTTAGGCATTTTATTTGCAGGCCTGTTTCTTTTTCAACCATAGCTTTAAAAGTTTTGAAATGCCCAAAGACTTCACTTTTCTTTTTCATAAAATACACCCAAAATTTTCTACTATAGTCATCAATAAAAGTGACAAAATAATGACAGCCTCCAATAGATGCAGCTTTAGTAGTCCACATATTAGAGTGGATTAATTCCAATGGCTTCTTACTCTCTTGAACATGTCTAGGAAATGGTTTCGTTGCCTGTTTTCCAAATTGACAGGTTTCACATACGTTATGCATTTCTGCAACCTTGAATTTAGGCAATCCTGCAACAATATTTTGGGCCTGCATTGATTTAAGTCGCTGTACATTAATATGACCAATGCATTTATGCCAGATATCAATATCTGCAACTACACTGGTCCCATGTGTAAACATTGCTGCACTCAATTAAGGCATGTCTGCATCCAATGTAAACATTCTGCCCTTCTTATTTCCGTTTGCTATCAAGCGAACTTTATTTTTCATATCCTCAACAAAGCATTCATGAGGATTAAATTTGACCTGTAAGCCCTGCTCAACCATTTGACCAGCAAAAACCAGATTCTTGGTGATATTCAGGACATGAAATACATCTGACAGGTATTTCTTTTTCCCATCCTGCATAGACAAAGGAATTTTTCCAATCTGCACAATAGGATGTGCAGTATCATCATCAGTCTCCACAAATCCTAGTTTTTCCATTTTCATTGCATCCTACATCCATTCTGCATGACCTGTCATGTGGTTTGATACACCTGAGTCAACATACCACACTTCGTTGCTTTCTTCTGCACTTATCACAGAATTGTTCATGTGCTGCACCATAAACAAATGCTCATTTCTGTCATTACCCTGTCTACTAGAAGATGCATAATTCCCTTGTTGTAATTTTTCATTCATGATGTCATTTTGCTTTTTATAGCAGTCTTTAGCCATATGACCCATTTTACCACAGTAGTAACATTCAGCATTGCTATTTGCATTTTGGCCTCTTTGCCATCCACCACGACCTCTTTGGCTCCCCCTGCCTCTAGAGTTACCACGTCCTCCTCCATAGGACAAGTTTTCTTGAGTTTGCTGCATATTCTGATTTCTACCACGGCCTCCAGATCGGCCTCCTCTATCTCTGCCTCTATCTCTTCCAGCATTTGAGTAGAAGACAGTTTCTTTTGAAGTTCCTCCTGAAGAAGATGCACCACCATTTCTCTGCTCCTCAGAAATTAGAAGAGCAATCAACTCCTCAAAATCAGGAAATCTTTCACGGACGGAAATGGATGTTCGGAACTGTGCATAATCCTTTCCTAGACCATTCAAGGTCACGGAAACTAAATCATCATCTTCCACTAGTGACCCAATGGAAGCAAGTGCATATGCAATCTTCTTCACCTTCATGTGGTAGTCATTGATGCTCGTACTTTCTCATTGCACATTGTGCAACTCTTGCTTGAGCTACATTTTCCTGGCTTGCGTGTTTGTGCTATACATTTTTGACAAAGTATCCCATGCCTCCTTTGGAGTACTTGCATCCTGAATATGCACAATCATAGAGTCTGGAATACTGATAGACAGCCAGTACATAACTTTTCTGGCTCTCTCATGCCATCCTTTAAATGCCTACATTTGCTGTTGATTGGGAACATCAGGAAGTATTGGTTCTTCTTCATTTCCTGCAACAAATTCCCAATATCCTTTTCCCATAAGGAAATTCTTCATTCTAAACTTTCATGCTTGGAAGTGGTTCTTGTCAAGCTTTTCAATGACAATCTGTAAAAGAGAATCAGACGCCATTACAGAACATTGCAAAAAATTCTGTCACTGTAAAAAACACAGCTTCAGTCTCATAAGGGCAAATCTGCAAAACTGACGAAAGTGGTATTTGACCACACAGTCACTTCCTAGTGACGATTTTGCATCAACAGGCAACAAGGATGATTCTGTAACTCTTAATGTCTCTGCGCACAGGCATACGATGCAATTTCTACGGTAACTTTTCACCAACTTGTAGAACAGTGGTCGCACAGGATAAAACAAGGCCTTTTCTTGAGTGCGTGCAGAAAACTTTCGCCTCCAAAACAGGCCCCGAAATGGCGTCAAATAAAAAATCCAGAGCTACCAAGGGCTAAAGCCCTTGCCCGCAGCATATATTGCCCTCTTGCTACACCGTGAAGGGCGTCTCAATCTGAGACAATGTACTCTTGCACTTTCCGGCTGTGCTACCTGCAGAGACTTGCTCCTAAAACAGAAATATGAAAGCAACACTGGTCCTCTTACCAGAACACCGCAAACTTGATTTGCTTTCTTGAGCTCCTTACCACGAACAAGGCTCTGATACCATGTTAAGATTGTGGGAGAGAAGGAAGGAGTCTCACTTGTAGCTCTCTCACTTGCACAATGGGGGAATACACACAAAGGTGGACTGAAAATAGTTTTCCTCTTCTTAGTTGTGTAAGCCAAAAGAACTCTCATACAAAGAAATAGAAGAACCCTATATATGGGTCTCAAACCAAACTCAACTAACTAAGGTGGCATACTAACTGAACCACGAACTAGAGTAGATAAGGATAACTTTCATCTAACTATTATTCATGGGCAATGTACCAACCGCATCTGCAACTAACAAGTCGATGACATAAATGCACAACGGTCACCCTGGCATATCACGAGTGGAGCTCGATATCTCAACAGTACAAGCATCAGTCGATGCACATGCATTTGCAGAAGCACGTGCATCTAGCGAGGTAGAGGGTAGTCGACAGAGAGGGAGGAGGGAGCGTCGAGGGGGAGGATGAGGCTTGTGTGGGGATTGCCTAAGAGGTGGCGAGCGATCACCCTCACCAGAAGATCACGTAGAGGAGCCTGTACGCGAGTACTATAGAGTTATAGATACTGGTGGCATCTTCCATGATGATGAAGGAAGGGATGTAATGGCTTACATGAGGAGCGTCGTGCATGCGACGTATAAAGATTGTTTCATTTACTTCAAGAATCAGAAAAGCGGCTTGTGGCAGGAGGTGTTGAGGTCAGTCCATAGGAGGTACCCAAATCCTGAGGGTCAGTGATTCTTGGATGATTGGGGATGCACAAAAGTGAGGGATTTGCTTCACAACAAAAGATCCCACCTCATGACATGCGCCAAGGAGTCACTGCGGAGACAGGAGGAGGGGCGTGGAGCCTATAGCCAACCACCTATGTGCCACCGCATAGAGTGGAAGAAAGCCAAGAAGAAAATCAGCAGATAAAGTGAAGAGTCACTAGCACGCAGAGGCGCGGCGCATCCAAATGGAAACCATGGGATCGTCGCATTATGGATCGGGCGGCAGAGAGTAGTGGGAGACAAAGTTTGTAAGTATATTTTGGTTTTTAGTTTTTTAAAATTTATATTTCTTTCAATTCTTTGTATAATTTGTTCTAATACATTGTGTCTCATAATTATTTGTATATATCATAATTGTTTTGCAGACTACTATCATTGGTAGGATATCTACTCCTAGAGAGGTAGGTTACCATTGAGACCATAACCGCGCAGCCACATGGCTTAACTTCTATGAGGAGGGTCTCATCACTGAGGAGCAATACAACCGGGCTATGAGGATTCGACAGTCAGAGGAGGTATGTTTTTCTTACTTTCCTATTAAAAGTATAGCTAATTATAACTTTTTCTTTGCAATTGTACGTAAGCAACCTTGATCTTTTGTGTGTGTAGGCGAACCCCGATGTGGAGTATAGCGAGGAGGGGGATAGCGACGCTAGTAGCCATGGTGGTGCTAGCGAAGATGTTTCTTCTTCAGACTCGTAGAGGAGCACCATATCTCCTCTATGGCCTTGTTTCCTTGTATATCTATTATCCATCTTTGAGCTTACTGCTTGCGGCCATGCTTTAGGTCGCAAGTACTTAAACTCCCCATGTAAATGTGTTTTATATATAATGAATACATGGATTTTTGTTTTCAATTCTCGTGCCTTCAGATCCATTGTGTTTTCCCCAAATGCACAATTTGATGTATGGGAGGGGGCATTTCTAGTTTTTTTTTCCAATTCTGTGCTTCGCGTCTATTTGTGCATGTAAATTGCAGAAAACATGCGTCTATACTTACATCTAAAATGCAGAGTACACGTGCTATATAATTCAAATTAATAAAAAAAATTAATTTTTTTTATAAAAAAAATAAGATTTTTTGTTTTGCGTTCGCGTCTACTGGTGCTTGTAAAAGCGCGTCTATGAACGTGTCTATATGCTCCTCTAATTTTCCATGTAGACACGCTTATAGACGCATAAATGCTCACGTAGTGAATCCCGGAAGGTCCCCAAGAACAATGAACTCTACCTTTTTGCGCAAAAAACAATGTAAAAGCATGAACGACTTTAATGAAACGGCCGAAAAGGATAGGCATCCCCATCAACTTCTCGCACAAAGAATCCTCTTTGTGTATGAGCCCTGGTCATCTAAGTTTACGGAATCCACCGTAAAACCTCACGGAATCCACCGTGGCACAGAATCCACTGTGGAATATGCCTCCTGGCATCATACCCCCGGGGTGGGATAGCAATTGACCTCAATTGCTATTAGCTCAATGTGGAGCTAACAGAGTGGGGAAAGCATTTAAGTCTCTAGCGTGCATCCATTGTGCTTCCTCTATAGGATGGTTCTTAAATTTTACTAGATATCTAGAATACCTTCGACCAGTTCTAGCGGTCATGTAGTCAGTGTCTATGATGGCTTCTGGTTCAAGTATTTCAGTCTCTTCCTCTAATAAAGGTGGGTTTTCATAAACAGGGTGGATAGGTAATTGGCCTCTAAATGGTCTCAATAAACTAATGTGAAATGTATTATGAATTTTTAATGAAACGCCCGAAAAGGATAGGCGTCCCCATCAACTTCTCGCACAAAGAATCCTCTTTGTGTATGAGCCCCGGTCATCTAAGTTTATAGAATCCACCGTAAGACCTCACGGAATCCACCGTGGAATATGCCTCCTGGCATCACTGAAGCTCCATACAAAGAGGCTGTTTAGTGAGTGTGATTGTTGAATCTCAACAAACTTGATGTAGTGTGCTATCCAAGAGCTACCTTGATATGATGCAGCCTTGGTGGAGGTTCCTACAATAAGCATCATGTAGGTTTGCTATATAAATCTCTACTAGTCTCTTCAAATACTCAAGGAAGGTTGTGCCATAGTAGGCCTCACCATGGCTGTCCAGACTTCAATTACCATGCACTATTCATTTGTACGACTACAAGTGCATGAGAGTCGCACATATGCTCGTGCACCAACTAAGTTTAGCTAACTATGTATACTCCAAGCTACAAGTATTATCCACTTATTTCACTTTCTTATTGTCATATCCATTACCCTTCATTGTGTTGACTTGTATATTTCCAAAGATTCATTTCGAGCTGTAACAAGCATGGGTTGCACAATATCACATTCTTCCACAATTTCATCATGCATATTCACATTTACATATTCTACATCCAAAACATCCATTGAGACATTTGCATTTTCTTCAATTTCACCATTGCATACATTCATGTCAAGTACTGAGGTATCACCGAGGGTATCACTTCTAATATTTCCATGTACCGTACCGTAAATATTACTTCCCACACGCCGTGTAAACCCTGTACAAAGGGTATCTCTTGCATTGAAATTATTGACCGCGTAATGTGTGAGCCGCGCGCGTGAAATAGGGTCCTCCGCTTTGGTAAATCAAGACCGGGAGATCAAAACCGCAAGCCGCACGAAAACACCCTCTTGGGAGGGACAATTTTAATTGAATTAGTGCAAATTTTTTTTACTATTATCCCTTCCCCCAGCCGATGCATGGCTGGAGGAGAGGGAGTGTGGAGGGGGGGGACGGCCAAGTGAAGATTGCATGGGGAAGCTCTCCACGTGGGTGGAGACCCTCTTCCCCACCCCCCATTCCTATATAAACACCCCCATCAAGGGGGTGTGCTAAGGAGAGGAGACTGTGGAGGGAGGAAAGAAGGAAGGCCGTCGGGACGTGAGGGAGAGGGAGAAGCTGTGTGAAGGAAGGAAGGCCGCCACCGTGCTGGTCGCCGCCAGCACCGCCGCCAGTCCAGCCGCCAGCCGTTGCTGACGCCCAGTCCGTCCTGGCCGCCAGGCCGCTGTCGCTGCCGCCATCCGTCCGCCACAGCTGCCAGGCAGCTTCCACCCGCCACCACGCTGTTCACGATCTTTCCCCCCACGTGGTTCAGTGAAGCAAGAAGCTTCTTAGAAGCTTCTTTGGAAGCTTCTAAGAGGGGCCTCCTTAAAGGGCCTTCCCACCATTTTTCCAAAGGCCTTCCCAAAGACCCTTTCCCGCCACTTTTCCAAGAAGATCCATTAATACCCCTTCCCGGATTTTGGAAGAGGGGACCGTGAAGCCATAAAGACCCCGCATGACCCATCGAAAAGGTCCGCAAGAAGATTTTAAGCCGCTAGCCGTCCGAGGTTAAATTCCACGCCAATTCGAGTTTTCTTGAAGACTCCTAAGCTTCCGTCGCAAGCACCATCCCGAAGAGGAACCCTCCCGCATACAAGGATAAAGGCAGGGGTCGGAAGGCCGTATTCCGAGAGCCGTCACTCCGTGGACCACAAAGGCAAATCGGAAGTCGAATTTACGACTACGATGGCCCCAAAAAGATCGCAAGGTGCGACCGCGGAAGGCTCATCTCCGAATATACAAGTGGACATCACCCCGACTCCACAAGTCCAGGTTCTTCCGTGTTAATTCCGCATAAGGAAATGATTAGGCGCACTTAGCCCATAAAAGGAAATTGCATTTTTCGCTTAAATTTCAAAGCATATGAAAATTGGAAAGAAATACATCTCTTGAACGTTACGTAAGATTGAAATTGTCATGAATTTGAACGATTAGAAGGTTAGATGCATGTAGTTTTGGTACCGTTTCAAGGTAGTGAGTCTAAACCTAGGCAAAGAAATGGAATTTATAAGTGCATTATCTTCGTCCTAGACATGCTAGAAATAAGCGTATACTGCACATTAGGTAACATACTTCTCATAATGATTTCATAGGAAAAAGGTTAGCATCATAAGGTATCATTCGGAAAGAATTAATAGAGTACTAAAGTGTACGTATGGACTTGTAAGTAGCTTGTAAGATGGAATAAATTATCACTAGTTTTGCATGAGTTAATCGACTACTTCGTAGCTAGGAGAATGATGTGTATTGTGTAGTTGTCATGCGAAAAATGACATCGTTAAGAGCTGCATTTAGGAGTCAAAGCATAGTATTCAAAAGTATGGACTACAAGTAGTAGGCATGATTAATTGGTAAATCCTAGTAGGACCTCGGGAAGTTAGTGTACAGATTAGCAAACATTTTACCTTACCAAGGAAAGATAAAGTTATCATGGACTATGTGTTGCGTGAAAACAATAAACCGCATGCTTACGCGTATTGGTGGAATTGTATCTATTGTTCTCCGTTAGATTTAGTTTACTACTTTAGAAAGATCATCCTTGTCGCAAGACAAGCATAATTGAATTGACTAAATAATCTAAACCACAAGGATTCGTGGGACATGATTGATTCAGTATGATAGGAATCCTAAGTGTTGACTAGGGTTTAGTACAATAATAATTCGACCTAGCTTTAGACGGAAACCGTGAATCTAAAGATCCTACACACGTTCACAAATTGTCGAAACAATTAGATGTTCATACATGAAATGATCTAAAGTTTTATCCTAAGGATCATGACGAAACTCCGACGGAGTTGCATATTTCTGGAACCATGGGCCAACCTAATTAGGAATGATTTGGAGGATGTCTAATCATCCTGTTACTCACTTTTGGAATAATTAGCAAGGAAAAGGAAAGTTGAGTACTTACCTTGAAGCAAATGACCAGACTATAAACCAAAGCAACATGGCCGCTGGAACCTACCACAACTAAACACTAAAGTATGGGTAGGGTATGACCCTGACCCAAGAATGATCGGAATCTTGCCAAGTTGCAATTGATTCCGGAATGAATGCGGATTGCATTCGGAGGAAAGGAAGTCACTCCTTGACAGTTTGCCAGCCAAAAAGACCATTGGAATTTGTTTGTGTTTGTAACCATTAGAAAAGCACTGTTTGCATTGTTTGCTCAATGAACTAAAGGAGGAAAACATATCTAAATACTTCAGGTTGAAGCCTGAAGGGAGAGGCAGCTTCAGTTACCCCAGACTGCCTGCCTAACCCTAACCAAGGGGGTTGTGAACCGCGCCGGGAACGTGGACCGAACCCGCCGTGAGAGGTCTCTCCGTTGAGTTCTACTTGGAGCAGGAGGACGCTTGGGTGCCAGGGGGGGCTCTGGCTGTAAATCCCTCGCCCTCCCGGCCCTGCACAAGAGACTAACGTGACTCGGGATTGGATCTCGAGGCCCGCATACTAGTCTACGGGCGGAAACTTGGATTAGTAATCACTGAAGGATTACTGGATAGCCTTCGGGCGGATTATGAATGCGCCTACGGGCGGGAAACTCCTTGTATTTCAAAGATAAAATGATAAAATGATAATAAAGAAGTTGTTTGACATTGTTTTCTTTATGTCCTGTGATAAGATTACGTGAAGGAACCAGTGCTTAACAGGGTTAATCAAGGAAGTTGTTTGTATATGTCAAACTAATGTGGTAGGTAATTACATAACTAAAACAAACCGAGGAAAGTGCGGAGGATGGACCATGGGTCCGTCCTACGGATGGGTGGTCCCGGTTAGCCGGGAACTTTTCTCAAGATCTTCGATGGACAGAGGATGATCGTCATCACTAAAACAAGCAAGGAGAACAATGACTTGGAAGTACCGATTACCCGATTCAGGCTGTTTTAGGGGAACGGAATGGGACTATGCCTTTTGGCAGAGAGGTCGAGCCTTGCATCCCTCTCGTTTCCCATTCTCCTTGAACCAAGTGCAGCATGAATCCGCTTCAGACCAGGCGTTCTGCGTAAAGTAGTTCAATCAGGTCTGACGCTAGTCGCTGTTAGTAAATGACCAACAATTCCAGCCGATCCTAAGTGGGAACGGCCAGGACGCTTCCGTTACGTAGCAGACGCGGAAAGTCCTAGATGACAAAACCCGCAACATTCCATGGGAGTGCCGGGTGGAGTTTTCTAGACAACCTTTCCGATGGACTGCTAAGACGTGTCCTAGAGGGTTCCAGTGGACACGTTACAGTTGGTATCAGAGCCGACTTATAATGGAATTGTTTTCATAAGATTTCATTAGAAGTGAAGTAAAGAAATTGTTCCTATCCAAACATTTTCTCATCTTCAATACTGTCTTGCAGAATTACGAGGCGTGGAACAAGTTTTTGGTGTTCCGGATCATGTTCATGACTGCGATGCATTCTCCGCATTATAGGCAGAGAATTGGAATGATGAACATCTTGGAACAGATTTATAACCCATCACCTCTATATATAGAGCGAAGATGGACTGGGTCTTCAGGAATCTACTACATAGCTGCCCACCGGTTTGCTTATCTACAGACCAACTTGAAGAGGATCAAGTGGTTGGAAGATTTGAAAGTCGTGAAGCTGTTCATTTTTGTGGAAGCTCACGTGAATTCGACTTTGCATATTCAAGGTCGGAGGGTTGAATTAAACTCATATGTTTATGAGGAAGTAACCCGTGTAATTCCAGCTGATAGGATCAAGGTATTGGGACGCCATGGGAAGTATGGTTTCCAGCGGAAAGGATATCCCAAACTTCCGATGAATTATCGATTCCTAAAGATACATGACCCAAAACCCTACTACTACACAGTTCCTGTAGACAAATCCAATACTATATTGTTTTCCCCAAACTAAATGTAATGATTGGATTATCATCGCTCGAGTTGTTGTATGAGGCTACGCCATATAAATATAAATAAGGACTTCTTTTATCACTATCCGATTGTGCATCAAAGTTGTTGCAAAAAGTTAAGTTGCTTCATGAGTTACGAAATAGTTGAACTAAAGATAAGTTAATGTCAATTATCATATAATAATATTAAGAAAACTTTTACTCAGGCGCAACCCCAGGTACAAATTCCAAATTCACCCCCTACGGCAAGTACGACTGTGATCCAGGAGAAGAAGTTCCTCCTCAAACAGATTAAGCCACCCGAGTTTGACGGGAGAGGCAGATTCGTCCAGTCAGACGCTGAGATTTGGATTGAATCTATGGAGGACTACTTCGAAGCCGCTGGCACTGCACCTACCAATCAGGCCATGCTAGCCAAATTAAAACTCACCGGTGAAGCCAGACTTTGGTGGAAGCAATGGTGCAGGGATCAAGGAATTTCAGAGGGGTCTGTTACCTGGGAGAAGTTAAAGCAAGCCGTGCAAGGGAGATATTTGCCACCCGCATATCGTACACAAAAAATGAATGAGTTCTATGAGCTAAAACAGTTAGGACTCACGCTTGACGCATATTACTCTAAGTTTGTCTCACTCTTAAAGTATGCGCCACGAATGGATACGACATAGCAGGTGTCCAAATTTTACGCAGGCTTAAATCCACCTGTAAATACTCGTCTCGAATCTATGAGACCATCAGATCTTCAAGATGCACTCATTAGAGCAGCACCCATAATTCAGGAAGTGCAAGCTAAACCAAGGAGTATTAAGAACTGGACTTATAGCAACCCAAGCAGAGGAGCATTCAGACCTCAGGTTAAGAGAGTTCAAGGCCACAATCAGGGACAAAGGAAGAAAGCAAAGACAAATAACGTCAACAACTTTGTTCCTACTCATAGTAATGGCCGAAACCTCCGATGTTTCCATTGCAACAAACTTGGTCACCTCAGAAAGGAATGTCCCAAGCTTAGCGAGGGACACCGTCAAGGTACTGGCCGCGGGCAGGGAGCCGCCACCCGTGGTAGAGGAAGAGCTGCCTGCATTACCACTAGGCAAAGATGTAATGCGGAAGAAGAGGAAGACCCGACTATGGAAGCGGAATTCGAAAGAGCAACAGTCCATGCCGCTTTACACAAGAAGGGCCCGAATCGCCAGTTCTCGGTAATTCAAACGCCGTCGGACTATCAAGGTAAAGGGTTCAAAACCTTGATTGATTGTGGCAGTACACATTCCTTTATCTCACCAGCGTGTGCTAAGAGATTAGGAATAGCCACAGTAGAAGCACCTACCCTGCTTGTGGAATTGGCAAACGGTCGTGAGGTAACTTGTGCTAGGCAAACTGCTAAGGAGGAGTTCTATCTGGGAGGAAAGAAAACCTCAGTCAAATTCAGAGTCATGAACTTAGGCATCCATGAGTGTCTACTCGGGATGGATTGGCTTAAGCCCAATGACGCCCACATCCATTGTGGAAAGGGTCAAGTTTCCTTTCGAAACTCTGACAGAGAGTTTGTTACGACTCAAGGTGAGGCAGGAGTACCGAGAATCCAGCTAGCCAAGGTATCGCGGATCATAAAAGGGGTTAGGAAAGGATTACCTGTTTACTTGATCAAACTCAACAAGTTAGATCAAAAGCAAGAGGCTCATGAGGGACCCTCTTGGCTAAAGGAATATGCTGACGTATTCCCTGAGGAGTTAACTGAACTTCCACCTCCAAGAGAAGTTGATCATGAGATAAGGCTAATACCCGGAGCTGCGCCAATTGCAAAGAGACCTTATAGAATGTCCATTCCAGAGGCTATTGAGTTGAAGGAGCAACTCAAGCAACTGCTAGACCAAGGCTACATCAGGCCTAGCAATTCACCATGGGGAGCTCCAGTCCTATTCCAGAAAAAG
>NW_028230264.1:0-16706 GCF_053477565.2 Lygodium microphyllum | reverse complement strand
ACTGCTTCTCGTTGTTCACTAGGGGGTATGTCGCTGGGGAATGCTCCAGTGTGTCCCTTTGTCTTGACTCCTATGTCGGAAACTGCCTACGAGGCATTCGCCATATCGTCCTGGAGCGGGTTGCACTTCCAGTCGCTCGTGGGAGTCAAGTTTTGATGTTTTTCCCTTTTTTTTTCTTTTTTTTTGGTTCGACTCTGGGAATCGGACATCTGATTTACCAGTGGTCTGATTCTGGGAATTGGACCAGATGTGTCAGAGTTGAGTGGTAGTCTCAAAGTCCGAGTGTCTGGTTTTCAAAAATCGGACGACAAGGGTGGTCCGATTCTGGGCTGGTCCGATTTTGGGTGGTCCGATTCGTCCGAATGGTCCGATCGGACAGGGTGGTCCGATTTCTAAAATCGGACGGGCTGGTCCGAGTGTCCGATTATGGGTGGGTCCGATTCTGGGACTTGGACCGCCGGGCAGGTGGTCCGATTGCTGACGTGTCCTAATTTGTCCGATCGGACATGGTGGGTCCGAGTCCGAGCATCTGAGTCGGACGGAGTGGTCCGATCAGACGGGTTGTCCGACTGTCCGAATCGGACAGGGTGGTCCGATCGGACGGTTGTCGAAGTGTCCGATTCTGGGAATCGGACACTGAGTCGGACGTCCGATTCCGCCGGCCCGACGAACTTGCGAGCACGAATTCGCCCAAAGATCTCCAGATATCTATTACTATTGACCACGAAATTCACCAGCAATGGAGTTGGAGTGGTGAGGGAGAGATCTGTGTACCTGGGGATCGCCGAATGCAATGTCACTCCGTGCCCCAGTCGATCGAACGGTCGCCAAGCTCGCTCTCTCTCTCTCTCTCTCTCTCTCTCTCTCTCTCTCTCTCTCTCTCTCTCTCTCTCTCTCTCTCTCTCTCTCTCTCTCTCTCTCTCTCTCTCTCTCTCTCTCTCTCTCAAAATTGGTTGCAAATGACGATTCTCTTGCCCTTCCAGAACTTATACCCTGCTAGTCATTCCCTGAACACTACAGATCACTCTCCTAGCGTTTCCTACACATTTACATGCGCATTTCCTCCATTTTCCCCTTGTTTTCCCCGATTTTCTCCCTGTTTCATAGCAGCAACCCTCTGCCTCTCGGGTGTGATTTCCTACTGTTAACCTACCCTAAACACAACATAAATCGAAAGCAAAACACTGAACTAATTTCTCCATGTTTTCCAATCATCAAACAACCAGAATATCCCAAAATACTTACATGTTCTAAAGATCGAAAACACCCAACTTCCTACCTATCTCAAGCTTCGTTTCGGGGATGAATACCCTACTTCGATGCTCGATATGAGGCGCGCAAGTGCTCAAGCTTGAATCCGTTGGTCCCAACAATGGAACCAAAATGTGGGAGCTTTCGCTCAACCACCAAGACCCACGGACCGCTTATCATTTCAAGCATTCCAAGCGAGCTCTAATGGCTATCTCTCACCTGGCCAATGCGCCGTCGATCCTACGAGTGTTGTGAGTTTACCTTGATGCCCGATCGAGTGCCCTCCTCTCTCTTGCACTCCAGTAGCTCCACAACTCTTGATGCTAGCTCAAGCATCCTCAAGCCTCTTCCATCTCCAAGCTCCATCCTCCATAGCCGCGTGCGCAAGAGAAAAAGAGAGAAGAGAAGAGAAGAAGAGGAGAGGAGATGGTGAACAGATTCACCCTCTTGATCCCTCACTCTCATATACACTCACTCCCTCACACTCTCACACTCCCTCTCTCAAGAGCACACACAAGCAAGGAGGAGAGAAGAAGAGAGGAAGAAGAAGACTCTTTTTGCCACACGCCAAAGAATGAGCTTCTCATTCACTTTTCAACTTTATATACATGCCCTAATTTTCATAGGCGGTCATCCCCCTTTTTTACATGGCCGGCCATTAGCCTAGGCCCCTTTTCTCATTGTCCTTCTATCTTCCTAGCTTCTTTTCCGTCGCTTGTCTACATTTACAAATTGCAGGGGTGAGAACCCGGCGCTCTTTTACAAGATTTCAGGGTGCACCTTTTTATTTTAAAATGCACATTTTCCCCTTTTGCATTTGCCTTGGACTTTTAAGGTTGCCCTTGCGCTTTTGCTCTTCTTTCCTCTTCTTTCTTCAGTCTGGCTATCTTTTTTCCGCCTTTGCCCTACGTCTTTCCCACTTTCTTTTGCTTTCTTCGTGTTGGGGTTAACAACATTAGTGTTAGTGTTCGTAGTGTGGATGGTTCAAAAATATTAGATTTTTGGACAAGTTTAGTCAATTTTTGATATTTTAGATATTATCTCTTGTAAAAATCCAAGAATTGTAAACAACTTCTAGATTAGGATGACATGTAAAAGAAAGTAGGTAGCTTTCAGCCATTTTGAGAGGATTTTATGTAAAAAGAGGGATTGACGAAATCGCTGATGCACGATCGCTATTTCTGGTAGTGAACAGCACTTCGAAGTGGGAGATGAAGGAGTGATCTTGCAGAATTCTAGCCAGGTGTCTTGGTATTTTACCTCCCTTTTGGAGCCAATGAAAGCATCAGATTAGCAGTCTAAGCAGCATAGAGGAATGTATTATTTTATGCGTGTTTTTGTGTATAAGAGATTTGTCTTCTCACAAGGCAGAAATAAACTAACATGCTTCAACTCTGTGAGTATTCTTCTACATCTCCTATTTCTTTCTTGAGTATCTTCTACATCTCCTATTTCTTTCTGTGAGTATTCTTCTACGTCTCCTATTTCTTTGAACCCCTTCTCTTTCGTCTACTCCTCTCCCTGAATCTCCCTTCGCCATGTTGTCTCTTACCCCTGCAGTAGACTTTCAACCCCAAACGCTCTAGCAGCGTGGCCTATGAGACCCGCTTGAGGTTTGTAGTATGGAACTGCAACGAAGCTATGAAGATAGACATATGACTATTCCAAGA
Organism: Lygodium microphyllum; assembly: GCF_053477565.2. NCBI lineage: Eukaryota > Viridiplantae > Streptophyta > Polypodiopsida > Schizaeales > Lygodiaceae > Lygodium > Lygodium microphyllum. Next base: position 13,785 of record NW_028230264.1, on the reverse strand, counting down.
GACCTTCATCAAGACAAGGATATCATCCTATACACAAAAACCCACCAGAGCCTAGGCACACATCTACCTGAAGTAAGGGGATACAGATGGGAGACGGCATGCTGCCCTAGAGCCTAAACAAAAGGAGGGACCTGAGGGTCTGAAGGAGTCGCAATGTTGTAAAGGGAGAAGTTACATCCCATGGTGCAAGTCATGCAAAAAGATGAGGAGGCCCGGTTCATGTGGATCTGGATACACACAAATTCCCCTCGAGACATCTACATGGCGGTGTGCTACTTCCCCCCTAGCACACTCCCCCATACGCACCATAGAAGGGGGAGTCACCATACCTACCACTATATGAGGACATCATGCACTACTCCAACTTAGGGGATGTCATGTTGGTCAATGCCTACACAACATAGAGACAGACTCCCTTCTTCAAGAGAGAAAACCACATATACAAAGAGATAGCACCAGAGGAGATAGGGCTCAACCGTACATCACAAGATACAACTGAATGCATCGAGTATGGTGACCATCTACTAGCATTAAAGGGTGTACATGGATTAGCCATCCTCAATGGGTTGGATAGATGATCGGGATTGGATGCCCTCACATGCTTCCCCACATAAGCATGCAGCTAATTACAACAAATGAGGGGCACCAAGAGCACCTATACAGAAACTGGGAGCAAGCACAATGGATTACATACTCGGACCCCTATCACTTATCCTTGACATCCAGCCCTTCATAATATCACCCCCACGCTCGCAGCGGCCACCGACCATGCCCACCTGTAGTTTGACATCACTTGTAGTTATGACCCAACCCCCCCAACAAGTAGCCTCCCCAGGTACCACTTCACTAAGTTAATTGTGAGCACTTATTCCGACCACCTCTATTGCAGCCTGCAGGAAATGAACCCCTACTCACCCTTGGAGGAGATCACAGCACAACTGGTGAGAACACTCCACGCCTCAATGGCCAAGTACTTCCCCCACACATCCCCCCGTCCCTCCCCTTCGGACAAGAATGTCCCACAGAATAGCTAGTACAATGCAGAGTGCAGGGAAACCTGGCTCCGGCATCTTCAACAAGACGAAGCATGGGGAGTACACACGCACAAATAGGCATGCTTAATCTTTTGTCACCTCATACGAAGGAAGAAACGGGCCTACCTATCCAAAGTGGAACGCGAATTCTACCAGCTATTCTTGGGACATGACAACAAGGAGGAGTGGAAGGCATTCCAAGAGCCCCGTGCTCAGGCACCCATTTTTCCATGGACACATGGCATGCATATGTGTTAACCCCAACACGAAGAAAGCAAAAAGAAGTGGAAAAGACGCAGGGTAAAGGCGGGAAAAAGGTAGCCCGACTGAAGAAAGAAAAGGAGAAAAGGCCAAAAGCACAAGGGCAACCTTAAAAGTCCAAGGCAAAGGCAAAAGGGGAAGGGCGCATTTTAAAATAAAAAGGCGCACCCTGAAATCTTGTAAAAGAGCGCCGGGCTCTCACCCGTGCAATTTGTAAATGTAGACGGGCAGTGGATAGGAAGCTAGGAAGATAGAAGGACAAGGGGAAAAAGGGCCTAGGCTATGGCCAGCCATGTAAAAAGGGGAAAAGGGGATGACCGCCCAAAAGGGATTTAGGGTTTTGTATATAAAGTTGAAAAGTGAATGAGAAGCTCATTCTTGTGTGTGGCCAAAAGTAGCTCTCTTCTTCTTCTTCTTCTTCTTCTTCTTCTTCTTCTTCTTCTTGCTTGCTTGAGCTTGTGCTTGAGAGAGGGAGTGTGAGAGTGTGAGGGAGTGAGTGTGTGAGGGTGAGGGACCGAGGAGAAGAAGCTCTCCATCTTCTCCTCTCTTCTTCTCTTCTCTTCTCTTCTCTTCTCTTGCTCGCGGCAATGGAGCTTGCTTGAAGCTTGCACTTGGATCGTGGAGCCACCGGAGTGTGCAGGAGAGGAGGTAACTCGAACGGCACGGAGGTAAGCTCACTACACCCGTAGATATGGATGGCGCGTCGGTTATGTGAGAGATAGCCATTAGTGCTCGGCTTGGAACGCTTGAAACAATAAGCGGTCCGAGGGTCTTAGCGGTTGAGCGAAAGCTCCCACATTTTGGTTCCGTTGCCGGGACCAACGGATTCAAGCCTTGAGTGCTTGCGCGCTTCGAATCGAGCATTGGAGTAGGGTTTTCCCCGAACTGATGCTTGAGGTAGATAGGTAGGAAGCGAGGGGGTTGAAGAGGGTATTCGATCTCCTTGGCAAGTAGGTTTTTTGCTTTCTTGAGATTTATGTTGTGGAATGAAGTAGTGTAGGTATTTACTTTATGAATTGGGTGCATTAGGGTAGGAAAAAACAAAGAAAAAGAAGAAAAAACAAGCAAACAGTAGGGTTTTCTGTTGCTGTATAACAGGCTAAAACAGGGAAACAGGGGACCAGATTCAAGTTTCTGGGTGAGACATAGACAGGGAACTAGCTGTAAGGCTCTGCAGCGCTAGGAAAGGACCTTAAGAGGCCTGGGAGGCCAGGACAGACCTCATTTCCTTGGTTGGCCTTGTGAGAGAGAGAGAGAGAGAGAGAGCTTCTGGTTCACAGGACGAGGAAGTGCTACCCCGATTTCTAGGCGACAGCGATTCGTGCTGCTCCAGGTGAGTCTGGTGTTTCCCAATAAGTGCTCTAATCAGATCTAGGAAGTCCGTGGTGATTGTGTGTAGCAGACAGTAAGGAGGGGTCAAACGCGCGGGAATCGCGCCCGCCGACGCAGTCGGACCAACTCGTAGTGGTCCGATTCCCAGAATCGGACCACCCGAGTTCTGGATTTGGACCGTCCGAGTCCCAGAATCGGACCGTCCGACTGAGAGTGAGTCGGACCAGTCTGGTCCAATTCCCAGAATCGGACTAGCCCGATCGGACGTGCCACGTGGCACTCGGACCACTCAGATTCGGACCAATCCGTCCGACTCAGACACTCGGACCAACCCGTCCGGTTTTGAGAATCGGACGCTTGGACCAACCTGTCTGACTCGGACACTCGGACCAACCCAAAATCGGACGTCCGATTCTGATAATCGGACGTCCGATTCTGATAATCGGACTCCTGAAAATCGAACATCTTAGAATCGGACCAAAAAACTGTCAAAATCGGACAGGTATCCAGAACACAAATTCTGACGCATCTAAACCCCAAAATTGACCCCAAAGACCACGTAGAGCTAAAGGCACATCACAGATCCATCAGTGGGCTGAAACTTAGAGCACGTAGTTCAAAATTTGGCTATAAACGGTCCTCCAAATTGCATATGGAGTCTACCGTAGCGGCCCTGCCAGCTGGGGGGGACTACCCCCCCGGACCCCCGCAGAGGGGGCTCTACCCCCTCCGCACCTCCCCCGAGTAGGTTGGAGAGAAAACGCGCGCAATGACAGGTCTTCCAAGTTGGACCCTAGTGAAGTAATGGCTCTACACCAGCATGGAGTCTCACTTGCAATAGAGCAACCAAAAGCCCATACCCGAACAGAGAGAAACAGAGACCCTAGAACATCAATTGGCCAATCTAGCCATCAAGGGCAAAAAGGCCATACCACAAGAACACAAAGACATTGTGTTCAAACCGTGACTAGTCAGAGAAAAATGCAACTTCAGCAAGCTACAAATGCGAAGATGACTAGACATGACACTCTTGACGAGAGATGTACCTTGAATAGCACTGCACTGACGATCCAAGACAGCAGTGGAGAATCCACATCTGGTCATGCAGTTGAGAACTCAAGGGCATCGGTTAGAAGGCTTAAATTTACAAGCCAAGACCCGGAAGATGAATACATAGTACCACCTGCTTATCTTAGGGTCAAACTCACCGCAAAAAGAGAGCATACTATCAATGCTCTGATTGATGAAGGAGCAGATTTTAACATCTTGACCTATGAATCATGGACCCTATTAGGCCAACCAGAGCTCACACCGACTAGTGCAACTCTTAGCCCTTATGGGGGGACACCCACAAGCACTCATAGGGAAGTGCAAAATCCTTGCGACAATTGAAACGGAAAGCTTGCCTATCCTATTTCATGTTCCTCCAAACAGTGCTAGCTGCAGGAAAGAAACCCTCCTAGGAAGACCCTTCAAAAGAATGACCAAATGTGAGGCTGACTATGTAGCACAGAGGATACACCTGACACTACCAGGTGTGAGGATAGTCACCACCTTTAGCAAGGGTGACTCATCGAACCTCAAGGGAAAGGCAAGGAAGGTGATGACATAACAGTCAAGCCTACTAACGAGAGGACTTGTTGGAAGAGTTAATGCAAGCACAAGTCGAACAACGAGAACCAGTGGGTGAGGCCAAGCCTGAAACAAGAAGGTCAAGAGACAATGCCAAGGACGGGCTTTGGACTTACAAATATTGTAGAAGACCCCAAACGAAGCCCAAGCCTTATAGACGAAGGCATCGATGGAGAGTCAGCACAACGCCACAATGGATATCCAAAGCGTTGCTACGTGTTCAAGGATACTACGCAGGTAACCAATGGATTTGGGTACCAAAACCCCCTACTAAACCGCCTCTATCAGCTGAAGGCCAGAGTGCATCAAAAGCATGGCACAGGAGGAAATCTAGGAGAAACTCTAGGTCTCAAGGCAAGAAACCAGACATGATTGTTCGAAGGAAAGAGCCCCAGCCTAGCATGCTAAATAGACAGATGTCATACGTAGCCATTGAGCAGGCACAAAAATCTTTAGTGCCCAAGGAGCCTTTGATTTCCCAAGGGGAGAACAAGCATCATAGGCACAACATTGCTCAAGGCAAGGCTGATCGCTCAACAAAGCAAATGGCACAATCGGCTAATAGCCTCGAGCAAATCATTCAGTGAGTGCCAAGTCCACCTAAGAGTCCTAGATCTCCTACATCCTCTTTTTCCAAACGGACACAGGAAGCACAACAACGGTTGTCAAGGGAAACTGCTCAATTCCAATCTCTATCTCTATCTAAGCTTCAAAATGTGTAAGAGGTGGGACATGGCTCCATCTGTAGCTCTCGACCCAAGGATATGCATGAGCAACCTAGTGTGACTAGATCAACTCATGCTCGATCTACACAGATGAGTGCTCAAAGGGTAACAAAGAACACGGCCACTCTGCCCCTTGTGGAACGTGTCCTTAGTAGTTTACCTGTGGAAGAGGTGTCGCAACCAAATCCCTCGACAGCTCCCGCACTTTCAAAGTGCCTAAAGCCTAGGACGGAGGATTTAAACGCGAGGGAGTTGGTTGAAAAGCTAGACTCTCCAAAAAAAGCGGCAGTTGTGCCCTCACAACCGGGCAAGGCTATTCAGCAAACCACGGCTATGTCCCATAAGGACACACTAGAGAATGGAAATGCTGAGGCCCAACCGAGCACATCAACAATCGATATAGCCCAGGGTCCTGAGATGTTAGATGCACCTGCGTTGACCAAGAAAAAGAGGAGAAAGCAGCGAAAACAACAACAGTTGCAGGTGGTTGTGGACCCCAAGAACATTGAGACGAAGGGCACTGGAGAGCTGATGAATAGAGCATCGAGTCCATCCATCAATGAACCGGCTGATGCCTCTTCTAATAGCAGTGAAACCTCAGATACATCTGTGTGCTCTGACAAACCAAAGCAACAGTTGCCATCAACAGTTGCCTGCAACACTCTATCCACTGACAATAGAACTCACATTGATCAATCAAGAGTGGACACAACGCTGTCACAACAGGGTGACAAATCTATACCAGTCACATCCGAGAAGAACCATGACAAAATAGCAACAAAACCTCAGGAGAAACGTGAGAATCCCAAGAGCATAAGAAATCCTAGAGTTGACCAATCTTGCTCATCTAGGCCTGAGCCTCCAGCTATGCTAAAGCCTAAGGAAACTCCTAGAACCTTGCATGAGATGGCAACCGAGCAAGCCCTCGTTGAACATAGGAGTGTCACAGAATGCTTAACTGAGTTGGATGCTAAGCTCAAAGTGGTCGCACGTGTCTACGTCCTTGCGGACATGGGCACAATCCCCAAAGAGCAGCTTGGAGATTACTTGACCTTTCCTCTAACATGGGAAGAACAAGAAAATCTTAACGGGCACTACGACAAGCTCCTGCATGAACATATGTGGCTCATCCCTGATGAGGAGACTGACAAACTATGCTTAACTGTCACGCTCAATGAAGTGCTCTGCCGATCGAATCTCGTAGACATAGAGCTACTAAAGCGACTGTCAGCAGGCTAGAGTCAATTTGAGCAGCGTTGGTGCGAAAGCCGCATTGTAATGGCCGAACTAGGGGCTCAGATCATGACGGTCTCAGAAGAGCGATTGGCCAAATGGCGGTCTCAAAGAGACCCAACCTACGTGGCACCAACTTCCCTTCAAGTGCTCACTGACATTCGGGGTAGGGACTTAGCTGGGACTAGGCTACAAGGCCCTTTGATTGATAAGGTTCTCACTGAGGAGGAGTTACATATTGCCAGTAGACTCGGTCAAGGTTCCATGCTACTCGACGTGGCAAAATATCTATCAGTATTAAGTCAGCTGCCACGAATACTAGATGCATGTGCCACGCTCTGGTACAACCCCGAGTTCTACACTTGGTTCTTATCCTCGTGAAGTGACATGGATTCATAAATATGTATATAAATAAACACTGATTCTTGTGTCACCTTGTATAAACAATATCAACACACGCAAGTAATGATAGTCAAGCGGGCGCAGGCAGAAGAGTTGGGTCTGACAGGCTAAGCTCCTCAAGTCCTCTTCTCATCACACATTTAAAAGCTGTGTGACCATTCCCACCCCCAAGTGAAGGGCATGCAACCCACATTACCGCCATAGGAGGCCTTGACCAAGAACACTGATGTTGTAGACAGGGTGCAGTCCCTTTCTATACACCTTCTTCCCGTTTTGGTCTACCCTTCCGAGGATGTGCCCTATCCCACTCCATGACAACCAATCCACGTGACTTAGCATAAACTAATATCTGCTAATGACTGGGGGCAACGCGAACATCAGCATGGGGGCCATTCCTCTACAACAAACACTGCATGCCTCACCCCTCCCCTTCTTGTCATATGCGCTTTATAAACCACACTAAAATCCCTTCCATGCAGACAGTTGATCCTGTATCAAGGTCTAACCCTTGGATTGCGTCTTGCAGGTTTCCTTTTGCGGCGGAACGCATGGAGAATCATGGAGATCTAGCATGCAAAGACGCTCTTCGCAGAAGGCGAGAGCATGTGGCACGCGCCCCTCCACCGGAGCGCTATGTGCCCACCATCAAAAGGTATGGCAAGAAGCGAGGCCCTAAGCGACACTGCCCAGGGCGAAGGCCGAAGAATCCTCGAGTCAAGAAAGTCGAGACTCGAAATGCGCAACAGGTGGCAGCACTAGTGGTACGAACTCCCAGCTCCCGCTTGGGCCCCCAAATGCTCAAAGGCAGAAAGGGCAGCTCGGGAAAGAGAAGAATTTAATGAATTATTTAAAGACATTCTGGAGACGGTAGCGGGTCGGGATTACACCATTCATGTCCCGGCCGACATGTTCCCTGCTCACCCCCACGGGAGCCCCACACCAGCAGAGCCCAATCACCCGACCACTCAGACTCGCCCCGCCTCGTACAAATCGAGTAGCCCATGATGCATAAAGGGCTTATCAAATGATAACTGGCCATAACTTTTTATTTTTAAATGGTTAAGTGTTCCCGACTTGTTAAGTGTCGACATGTTCCCGACTCGTATGAACTTTTCATGTCTACGTTTAATATATTTCACGCCTTTAGCAAAAGAAAAAGCTAATCAAGCGCAGGTGATAAAATATCTAAGTCAACACCATAGAATTTTGATAAGTGATGTCTCCTTGCATTGCACTGGTTTATTATAGTTGTGGCATATACAATGCATGTACTCTCATGAAGCGACAAGTGGATGCAGGATAATACAGGTCCTTGTGCGAAAATGTTCAATGCCCAATCACCGCAACACCAACAACCCCACAACGAGCCGCAGCAAAGCCACGCTGCCGAAAGCACCTTTGCCAACCGCCCACATTACATGGCCCAAAACACATTCCTGGGCCACGTCCCCTTTCTGGGTCAAGCTCTATAGTTGGCTCACGGCAGTCGTTACCTCAATTGTACCCACATCGCATGTGCCGCAAGGAGGGTTGCAATATCTCAAGTGTATCTCCCCCTTTCGCCAACTGCTTCTCTAACAACGAGGCTAGGGCACAATCATCATTGTACTATCCATTTTCTGAGCCTTCGAAGCTTGACATTTTCCAACCCATTGAAAGGCTGATAGCCTCAACATATTGTAATGGTTGTACTCAGGCAAATCAAAAAAAAAAGAAAAAAAAAAGAAAAGCAGAGAAAGGGAAAAGAAAAGAAAAAGAAATGAATGGAAAGATAAGAAGCACCCACGATCACAGCACAGCACCTAGGGGTCCTCAAATTAGGTACGTCTGGTGACCTTGGTCGACCGGCTTTGTCCCTAGTCCCCTAGCCCCTTACAATCACCCACAATTGTTCAGGGCACATCAAGGGCAGGACATACCTGGGGAGCTTGTCTCGCCTAGGGTTAGACCTGTCACCCTGACCCACTTGCACAATTTTCTTTTGCACTCTGCCTTAGTACCATTGCAATCAGTGGTGATAAGCACCGCACGATTGGCCATGAAACGTACACCGTACTCATCAAGCAAGTCCAATAGCTTCCAGCTACTGAAAGTGCAGTGTCCTTGTATTCAATTAGGCTACATCGTGCAGTCACAATGCAGAGGATGTCTCATATACCTTCACGTGTACTCCTTCTCCACATGGACAACTTTGCTTCATCCACGCATTGTTATGAGGAACTAGCCCACGATCTTCTAACTATGTAATATCTAAGTATGCACGAGCACTGACATAATATCTGCACCGAAGTATATCCACAGTTTGGGTCCTCAAGTGCAGGACAATACTCTAGGCTTGCTTAGAGTTCGACCTGTCTCCCAAACTAATCAAAATATGTCTTGTGCACGATGAGAAGCCTAGCACTACCCCTTAAGGAGAGACCACATGTGAGGTTTTCCAATTGCAGGTATAAGGTGTTGTTCGCTCTTCATCAACACTCAACTTTGAATGCTTGTCCCTTACCATCCGACAAGCCCGCAAAGAATCGTCATGTGCAGAATCCCCAACAAACCAACACTCGTGCTGGCCATCAATGCAATCCCCAACACAGCATAGCCCTACCACCAACTCCAACAACCTTCCACTAGCCACCTTGGCCACCAATAGGCCCCTACGACCTTCTGCCACACCAAACACCAACACTCCTCCACGAAAACCACAAGCGTCCTTGTCACCCATGTCTTCGGTGCATGCTACAGCCTGCTACCTACGACAGTGAGTGCCATGGGACTGGCACTCGTCTAGGAGGGGGTAATGTTAACCCCAACATGAAGAAAGCAAAAGGAAGTGGAAAAGACGCAGGGCAAAGGCGGAAAAAAGGTAGCCCGACTGAAGAAAGAAAAGGAGAAAAGGCCAAAAGCGCAAGGGCAACCTTAAAAGTCCAAGGCAAAGGCAAAAGGGGAAGGGCGCATTTTAAAATAAAAAGGCGCACCCTGAAATCTTGTAAAAGAGCGCCGGGCTCTCATCCATGCAATTTGTAAATGTAGACGGGCGGTGGACAGGAAGCTAGGAAGATAGAAGGACAAGGGGAAAAAGGGCCTAGGCTATGGCCAGCCATGTAAAAAGGGGAAAAGGGGATGACCACCCAAAAGGGATTTAGGGTTTTGTATATAAAGTTGAAAAGTGAATGAGAAGCTCATTCTTGTGTGTGGCCAAAAGTAGCTCTATTCTTCTTCTTCTTCTTCTTCTTCTTGCTTGCTTGAGCTTGTGCTTGAGAGAGGGAGTGTGAGAGTGTGAGGGAGTGAGTGTGTGAGGATGAGGGACCGAGGAGAAGAAGCTCTCCATCTTCTCCTCTCTTCTTCTCTTCTCTTCTCTTCTCTTGTCTTGCTCGCGGCAATGGAGCTTGGAGCGTGGAGCTTGAGGATGGAGCTTGCTTGAAGCTTGCACTTGGATCGTGGAGCCACCAGAGTGTGCAGGAGAGGAGGTAACTCGAACGGCACGGAGGTAAGCTCACTACACCCGTAGATATGGATGGCGCGTCGGTTATGTGAGAGGTAGCCATTAGTGCTCGGCTTGGAACACTTGAAACAATAAGTGGTCCAAGGGTCTTGGCGGTTGAGCGAAAGCTCCCACAATATGCGACCTCATTGTACCAAATACCCAAGTAGCCCCCACTGCCCTAACCACCAGGGAGCAGACCCGAGTCATCTACATCCTTTAGCATGGAGCAAGTTCGCAACGCCATTGATGACTGACTACAGAATGGCTAAGCCCAAGACCATGAAAGCTTAATAGTAGAGCACCTGACCCATGCCCAGGATGTACTTGCACCCCTTCAAGCCCACATGTTCAATAGAGCCTTATGTGAGGGCTTCCCTACCAGCTAGTCAGCCGACACCATAATACCTATCCTGAAGGCTGGAGATCCCATGGCCCCCACAAGCTACCGAGCAGTCATGGTTGGCCATGCACTAGCCAAGCTCTATGGATCCATCCTGGACCATGAGTTGAGTAAGTGGGCAGAGCAACACTAGCATCGAGCGACTGGACAAGCAAGGTTCAGGAGGGGGTACTCCACTCTTGACCATATCCTCACACTTAGAGCCATTATAGAGGATGGTAGGGCACATGGGAGGCCGTTATGCTACTACTTCGCAGACTTCCACAAGGCGTTCAACATGATACCATGAGCCAGGCTCATGCAGAGACTACAAGACCTGGAGGTCCTGCCTGAAATGCGTTGGGGGATACTAGCACTATATGAATTGGTCATAGGCGTCCAAACACCAGGGGGCTATCAAAGGAGATAATCAGCACCATTGGAGTTAAACATGGATGCCCACTCTCACCTACTTTATTTGGTCTCTACATTGATGAGATATCAGAGTACATGGATAGATTGGGAGGGGAGGGATCTAGCCTAGAAGGGATACTAATACCCATCTTACTATATGCACATGACATAGTTCTCATCTCTAGCACACCCAAAGGGCTACAGCACCAATTGGAGGTACTACGGGCCTTCTACCAGGATAAAGACCTCACCTTGAACTTGGGGACACCAAGGTCATGGTGTTCAAGACTTCAACCCAATGGATTCAATGGTCAATATCCCCCTTCACATACGGCGGGGAAACCGTGGAAGTGGTCCAAAGATAGGTCTATCTGGGGATTACATTTTTAGGTCCAAAGATAGGTCTATCTGGGGACCAAGATTCACTATGAAAAAGGTAGCTAAAGATCGATTGACATGAGGCTATGCAACCCTCAAATCCATGGAGAACCAATGTAGCTGCATACAATTCCAGGAGCCCCGTACAAAGCTCTAGCTATTTGACACTCTAGTCACACCAACACTCTTATACGAGGCTCCCATATGGGGATCCAATCTCTACCACACGAGGAGGGCCACACAAGACCATAGCCACTGCCTCAAGAGGAGGCCACCTATGAGGGATGGGAGTAGATGGAGAGACCCCTGGTACTTATGATCTCACGGATGATTCGGAGCAAGCCCTCTATGTCACACGATATCATTAGAGTAGAGATGGGAGCATCACCCATTGTAGCTGAGTCCCTCTTCCAAACAATGGCCTTCTTGCACTGACTATGGGACTTGCCCTGGCATTGGTACCCCAGACTCACATTGGAGACATCCAAACAGCTAGCACTGCAAGGGGACACTAAATGCTATTATGCCTGAATAGAGACCTGGCTACAGCCATGTGGACCACCTCCCCCCACTACAATATAGCCTAGACTACCCCCACCTGGAGCCACTTTTTGCACATATCTTCGGATGGCTTCATTACCCACCCAAGCCACATGGACACACACTTGTCCCATGGAGTCAGAAGCGCCATCAAACAGATCCGTACATCTTCACACTAGTTACGGGTTGAGATAGGTAGATACGGGGCCCACCCCCTAGAAGATTTGATCTGCCAAATCTAGCAGCTCGATGAGCTAGAGACAGCAGAACACTACATATGTAGGTGTCCAACGTACTACGAGATCTGGGGACGCTTCCACTACCTGTTCAGAGAAGGATTTAGGCCACTCTCTAGAGTGATGGATTTCAAGGACCAGAGATGCCTTGGGCTATGCTTGGGCTCTTCCTGTTGGAAATATGGCGCTAGAGAGACCACCTCCTCCAGACCTTAGAGCAAAGATAGGGAGCTGCCCAATGCCTGCTCACATAATTCTATTGAGAGCCGAGTACCATCCCCACCCCTGAGCCCCCACCAGCTCCACTGACCTCCCAACCATGGGGGACCACCCTAGCTATAGCCACGGCAAGAAACAAACCCTGGCGCCCATGCCCAACTAGCCCTCACCTTCGCAGGAGGCACATGTCGAGGATACAAGGGATATTACGCCGCCACCGAAGGGCCCTGCCTGGCCGATTCAGCCTCTCGATGTTAGATAGACCCATGCGGGACATTTTAGGATAACCAAGCTCCATGAGCAATTCCACATCATACTTGGAACACATATGAATTGTACCTAGCCTATATACCATTTTGTACCTACTCAATTAGTTTATCAGAGCATTAGATGGTAGCTTTACTGGGACCTGGAAAGTTTTCCAAACATGAGAGCTATGGTGGAAGGAGGAAGAGAAAAAGAGAGAGATACACAAGATGTGGGAACTCCAATAGTCACAATGTATAACTTGCCTTCCTTCTGATGGATGACCACCACCTACAATGTACAGATGTGTGGGTACTGTTAGTGCAATAATACATGAGCAGCTAGGAACAGGTGCCTTTACCCCCAACAACCTTCCACTTAAAGGCAAATGTGCACCTAGTAAGGAGAGAACAAGAAAAAAATGACAAAGTACAAATGTACATAAGTACAACATGATGAGGAAAGGCATCATCTCATCCAACACCCATCAACTTCCTAAGCAAGACAAAATGCTCCACTGAGAGAGTTTTCATAAGTATATCTATAGGATTTTTGGTTAGTTGAGACCTTGATAAGGTCAACAAACCTATCCTCAATGACCTCTCTATTGAAGTGGTAACAGATCTCAATGTGTTTTGTCTTCATATGGAAGACTACTAACTGGATAGCACTCATAGAATCTGAATGCAATATAGGGACCATATAAATAATACCAAGGTTTAACTAGAGAGCTTTCTTGTAAGCCTCAATGGTGGCAACATACTCAACCTCGGTAGTAGAGAGGGTCATGCATTTTTGCACGACCCTCAATGGTGGCAACATACTCAGCCTCGGTAGTAGAGAGGGTCGTGCATTTTTGCACCTTGGAAATCCAAGAAACAACACCTCTAGCAAAGATGAAGACATAGCTAGAGGTGGACTTCCTCCTGTCTGCATATCTTACATAATCAGAGTCAGTGTACTCCACGACTTTTGTATCCTGGCCACCATAACACATGCACATAGCTATTGTATCCTTTAGGTACCTCATAATACCCTTGATGACATTCCAATGTTGTCTACCATGTATAGCCACAACTCCCACTGCAAATGCTATGTTAGGATGATTATAATGGCATACATCAAATTGCACATGGTGGATGCATAAGGGATCTTGGCCATCTCGGCCTTTTGCTCATTAGAGTGCGGACAATGGGCCTAGGTAACCTTTACATGAGAAGGTAAAGGATAACAAATAAGCTTACCATCTTGCATATGAAACTGCTCAAGGACT
>NW_028230263.1:0-16796 GCF_053477565.2 Lygodium microphyllum | reverse complement strand
TGCCATAAAGATATCCCCATTACGGTTATATTAGAAGCAAAATGTAGTAATAAACTTATTTTTAAAGACGTAATCCATCTGTTAGCCAAAATTAGGTCTGTCTGCTGCAGCCACGTCAATCCTAGCTAGTCATTGTTTGGAATGACTGCAGCCACGTCATTCTAAACATTGTCTAGCTTTTGCTACCGCATTACGGTTATATTAGAAGCAAAATGTAGTAATAAACTTATCGTTCTAAACATTGTCTAGCTTTTGCTGCCGCATGTATTAGAAGCAAAATGTAATAGGTAAGTTAGGCAAGGCGAATCATCTTACATTCCGGATACTGAGTTAACCGGTCAGAAGATAAGGACCGGGACCCCAACAGGCCAAAGCCACTGCTTTTGAAAAGACTTCTTATTGTAGTTATAGTCTTACCGTGATATGTTCTTTTTGGCAGCGCTTGAAGTGCTGGCCAACAATGGAGTTTTTCAGCTTAACGTGAAAATATTTTTGTCATTTTAATTGATGACTCCGCTTGCCGATTGCATGGAATGCAAATTGAAAGGGGATATCAAAGTCAAAAACCTCATCACTTTCATTAAGAGAATTCAGCCTCATAGCGGTGATTTACGGTCATCAATGTGATGTGATCGCAGCGTTATGCGAAAACAATCCGGACTGTCCAACCACGTCTCCCGGTAATTTCCAGTACATATGGCAGAAAAAGGCGCTTTTCACACATCGAGGTCAAAATGGCATCGGGTGTTTCACGTCTTATTAGAGTGCCGGAGATTTCTTAACTTACTTAAAAAACAAAAAAAGGCAACTATACTAAAGCAAAGAGGTACTGGGGCCATGGTGAGTTCAATTGATGGGTTTAGAGCGAATTTTTTTTTTACAACAAAGATTGCTATGGCGCAACCCGTTTGGATTGGCCGAATAGGTTCTTATTAATCGATTGTTATTATACAAGAATTCTTGTATCGCTCATGCAGATCTTCCATCTACCGGAAACCAAAGGATTCATTGCTTTTCCTTTTTTGTCGAACTTGTATAAACACAACCCTATTTGCACCTATCAGTTACGAACTTGCTATTGTTATGAAAGACAACCCCTAGGCTCAGTCACAGCAACGAGTACCGAACCGTCGTTCCCACGGCTACAGTACCAGGAGTTGCTGCTGAGCCAGCCCGTTCAAAACAGTACTTCTGTCTAGCAGAAACTATTAGCGACATCCCTAGAACAGTATTCGTATCGTGAACCAATGGCCACTTTTCCGGTCGAAGGAAATGCCTAATAAATAGTCAAATACTGCACTCTTTAGCTACTGTACTCCGGAAACAAAGTAAGGGAAAGCCCCGTACGTCAAGAGCTGCACTGCTATGAATCAAAGACTGTCTGCTCGCCGTTTCCGGCCAGTATTGCGGGTTCAATGGCTTTATACGAATTAGCTGTTTTTGACCCATCCGATCCCCAGAAATGGAAATTGTTAATACTGGCACTGTACCTTAAGTGGGAGATGGAATAGCCCGCATTCATGGTTCGAACAAAGTAATGGCTGGAGAATTGGTAGAATCTGAAGATGGTACAGTAGGCATCGCTTTGAATTTAGAATCTGATAATGTTGGCTAAGTACTGATGGGCGATGGTTCGACCATACAGGAAGGGGGTTCCGTAAAAGCAACGGGAAAAATTGCGCAAATACCAGTTAGTAATTCTTTCTTAGGCCTTTAAGCCAGTAAATGCTTTGGCCCAACCGATCGATGGAAAGGGTCAAATCCCAGCTTCTGAGTCTAGATCAATTGAGTCTCCCGCACCATATGGGAATTATTTCAAGACGTTCCGGTGGCGGAAAACGACCCGAATCTGCAGGAATTCGGGAAGGTTGAAGCAATGGCCAAACCTCCTTGAGGCTACAGCAATAACGTCATAAGCAATGACACTTAACTAAAGCACTTTATCCTCGCTTTCCACCTTTTATCTAGGGTTAGGAGGATCACGCGCCATAATGCCGGATCTCCATCTTTCTTTGTTGGTTGCTCTCCAGTCGCAGAATTATGAATAGTTTCACTAAAAATAAGTTTATTGGCTTGAAAAAAAAAATGAACCAATCCTTTAGCCTGGCAACCTGTACTATTTTTGCTGCCTCCAGCAACCTGTTGCAACTAACTTCATATTCAGGATGAAACAAGACAATTATGCCAGATAGTAAGGAATTACAAGTTTTCTGCACTAGAAAAAGCTAATAAATGGACTCGACCCATTATATATTTTTCCAGTAGTCATTTTAGGGACGTTTGCATGTACTGTGGGTCTTGCGGTTCCGGAACCATCAATGATTGGTGAACCAGCAAATCCTTTTGCGACTCCATTGGAAATATTACCCGAATGGTACTTTTTCCCTGTCTTTCAAATACTTCGTACAGTTCCCAATAAATTATTGGGGGTCCTCTTAATGGCGTCCGTACCGGCGGGCTCGTTGACCGTTCCTTTCATAGAAAATGTAAATAGGTTCCAAAATCCGTTTCGACGCCCATTGGTGTGGGTGGAAGGATCTCCTTGGCAATGTTTAAAGCGCTAGAACAGAAGGTGCGCCTGAAATTGAGACTTTTGATTCAAAAGGAGATGAACAGAAGGTTCAACACCCTTTTGATTGCACTATTGATGAACAGGTTCAACATAATCCTCCTTTTGCTAAATCAAAAGATGTTGAGGCAGAAGCTGAATCAAAAGCAGGGCCGTTAGGATGCTTAAAAGCAACCTCTCTTTAATGAACGAACGGTTATAAACATCAGAAACAAGTGAACCTCGTGTCGCAAGTTGCTAGAACGCTTAAGCACTTTTGCTATGATGTCAGCTCCGTTGACGCGAGTATCTTTGATGCGGCCTTGCCGATCTGAGAAAAGAAACTCTACCAAACGATTCCGAGAACCCAGCTATTCGTTTCTATTGCTTTTTGCGATGCCGCGGAACCTTGGTAATTGGGATTTTAAGACGCAGCCATACCCATGATGTAAGGAATAATTGACCTACATCATGACATTTCAGTCTTTTTAACCATTATTATGATTTTTGTATTATGGATGTTGGTTCGCACTTTGTGGTATTTCCATGTTAAGAGAAATCCTATTCCCTGGAGAATAATGCATGGAACTACTATAGAGATCATTTGGACCATTCTTTCCAGTTTCATTTCGATGTTTATCGCCATACTATTTTTTGCCTTATTGTATGCAATGGACTAAATAATAGATCCAGCCATTACCATTAAAGCTATTGGTTATTAACGGTATCGGAGTGCGTCTTTTTACAAAGATGATAGAAGTGCAACAAAGGCTAAGCCAGACTAATTAAATAGTCCACAAAACATCTGGCTTACCGGAACAGACGCAATGCTTAAAGCGTTTGGCGTCGAAAGACTCAAGGAACTAGAGCATGCCAGAAACAAACAAAAAAAAGAAATGTTACCTTCTTATATTTAGCCTTATAAGATTGAAAATGCTCTTTTAGTCTATAGCCAATAAAAAGCCTATGGCTCCTTTCCCAAAGCCATTAAGGGCATATATTCTTGTTTCCGATACAGGCAATATATGGTAGCTTAAATTATAATATAAATAATAAATGCATTAACACCACAGCTAATGGCATATAGTTTTGAGCCCAATGGGCCCAACCTTGTCATCTCTGAAATAGGAAATTTCCGATATATTGACAATAACTATTTTAATTGTTACTAAAGCATCGAAAAGGAAGCGTTGGGTCAACTATGATAACTTTGTCTACCTTGGAAATGGAGGTCTCACAATAGGTTTAGGCAAACACGAGCACTTCACTAAAGGAGACCAGCGCTTATATTTTACTAGGGTTTCAAAGGCTCACAGCAAGCAAGAAACAGTAAAATCCCATAGCTAAAGGTTGCAAAAAAGTGGCCATAGGTTGCTGGACATGTAAATATTGTTTTCGATAAAACATATTGTTGTATGGCCGTTTAAGCAAAAAAAGGTTGCTTCTTTTTGCCGAAAATAAGGCCATGGTTTCATTGGAGGGAAAACAGATTGTCGGAAATTTCTGGCCAGTAGGCAAAGTTGATATACTAAGTTAAGTCGTAACATCTCATCTCTGGCAAGCTGAAATGAGAACCCATAAAATACTAGCTTATTTTTCAAGTATCAATAGGCGTGGAGAGCTGTTTGCGGGGAGACTCGCAAGTACAGTTTGGAGGGTGGCAAATGAGCCTGAGAAATGGCTGGCTGCCAACCCAACCTTATGAGTATTCGGACTATAACAGTTCCGATGAATAGTTATTAACTTTCGACAGTTATATGCTTTCAGAGGATGATTTGTAATTGGGTTAATTATGTTTATCAGAAGTGGACAATTGAGTGGTTGTATCGGCTAAAACTCATTCATGTATGATTATAACTTTAGCTGATGTATTTTATAGTTGGGCTGTACCTTTTCCAGGTGTTAAATGTGATGTCGTATCTGGTTGTTCGAATTAGACTTTCATTTTTATATAATGAGAGGGAGTTTATTATGGCTAGTGCAGCGAGATCTGTGGAACCAATTATGCGTTCATGCTTATCGTCATGGAAGCGGTTTCTAAGGATGATTATCTGAAATGGATATTTGCTCAATAAGCGTGCAGTCGCCTATTGCTTGCGCAGGTGTCGTCTTTTAAAGAATTAAATTGAACCTGTCACTGAAATGACAAAAGCAACTCATATGAGGCTTTGGATTTTCTTTTATTAAATGAAGAAACCATATAGATTACATCTATTAGGCTACGATAATGTCTAATAATCTAACGTTATGTACCAATCTATCCCTTATCACTCCGATTATGTATGTGTGATTATGGTAAATTGATTTTTAAAGTATCTCATCAAAAAAATGGTTACATGTTGACTTGCTAGGCCGGCAGCACGTAAAAATGAGGGCTTGATAAACCCTCCCTATTAAAACTGGCTATAAATATCAAAAACTGCAACCGCAATCAAAGAAACCGTCAAAACATCGAGGACAGTGTTTCTTCAACAAGAAAAGAATGAGTTTAGGATTCGACAGTTTAGATGGTATGAGAATTGGTTTAAACTTTAAACCAGATATCACGATATATGGAATAAAGATTAAGACAGTACAATGAATAGTATGATAAACAGGATGTTAGCCATCTGGTAGTTTTATTCAAAAAGATCGGGGCGAGAAGGGTTCAACTCCATTTTCTCCGGATGCAAGACTCAAACTTAAATAATAATTTTACGTGCTATCGCTGGCTTTCGCGCATACTAAGCAAATCACCTTAAGGCGCTATTGGAATAATCTTTTTTCTGCGAGATTGGATGGCACCTTAACTGGATCCGTGATAGATTTTATTTGATGGTTAAATCGTTGATTTTGATGGCCTAGCTAAAATGATGCCATTCTTGCTGTTTACTATTAAAGTCATATAAGCTGGCACACCTCTTGACGGAATTGCTTTGCCTTGGTTCATCACCTTGCTAGATTGTCTAGCCTGGTATGTTAAGGCAAGATGGGCGATTCGCTTAGATCACCTAGCGGCAATGTCAGGCCTGCTAAAGGACACGTTTTTATCCTCATTCATTTCACTTCCTCTCCTCTCCCCAGGGGATTAAAACACGTGGCTACGAACCATGCTGTCGAGGGTTCGAATCTCTTTTGTTTCAGATTATGTTATTTGGTAAACGTGCCCGTAAGGATAACCATAAAGTGAATAAAGATAAAAGAGGCCGGAATGAACGGCAAACAAAGGTAAAAGATCTTAAAGTCACAACGCATCGGTTTCAATTCCTTTTCCCTTTGAAAAGAAAACCTTTTTATTTCAAAACGATTTTTTCGGGTATTGGATAAATAGAAAGATATATGAAGAAAATTAATATGAAACTAGCTTATTGGATATACGCTGGCCCTGCAAACCCATATTAGTACTTTAAGAGTAGCCAGTTCCTTTAAAAATGTACATGCTTCCCTTAAAAACATTTCAATGTAATGCGTTTTATGGCATTTTCGACAACGTTTAGTTATTGCATGTTATAGCTTTAAATATGTTGTTTTTGCCTAAAAAAATAGGATATGGCTCGTCAATACTTGGCCATTCTATGGCTCGTCAGTACCTTGTGTTTTATAACTTTAACCACGTTATTCTTTAGGCTAAAGTTATTTAGTTTCAAATAGGATATGACATGTCAACACTTTGCCATTAATGTGTTTTATGGCATTTTCACTAATACCTTGTTTTCTAAAAAAGGTAAGTTCTTGCATTCTATGGCGTTTAGTTTTTGCGTTTTATGGCTTTAAATATTAAGTTCTTGCCGGCAAGAAATAGGATATGACTTGCCAGCACTTTGCCGGCACATGTGAAGTAATTGTTTCAAGGACTTTGATGGCAAAACGATTGATTAGTGCATCCGTTACCAATACTTATATGAAACAAATCTATACAAACCTTTCAAAGCAATGCTAGTTTATTTTTTTTATCTTCTATTCGATTGGTAATGACTGTTTCTTTATGCAAGAAAACGGATGTTGGCTAACGACACTATAAGAAAACCGCTTGCCAAAGAGCTTTAGCGTATCAACGACAAAACGTCACTTAACTGAATAGGAGTCAATAATTTATTATGTCTTCTATATCAACCTAAAATCGATTTCTAACAATAAAACGTTTTATCATCGGCAAGGCCAAAGGCCCACTAACTAAGGACCAGTCTAATCGTTGATTCTTATAGCACTGAAGAACTTATTGTTTGAAAAACGCCATAAAACGCAAAAACGTTAGCCATAGAACACAAGAACGACAAGGTGTTTGGAAAGCACCATATCCTGGAACGCAAAAACGACAAGGTGCTTAAAAAGCTAATTATGCTTGCTTTTATCATGCTCGCATCCATTATGCTATTTATTTTATTAACTGTTGAATTGATTTGGCATAAAGTGCGTTTTATCATCCAATTCTCTCAACAAGGTCAATATTGCACTGCTTTAATATTTATACAAATGTTCTCATAGACTTAAGTAAATTACTATTTTTTAACATTCTTTAATAAGTTGAATATGGATTAGATCTTCTTACTTGTTTCAGATGATAAAATAGAATATCTAATACGGATATAGTTACTAAAGGTACAATAATATATAATAATCAATTCCGTGTTGAATGCTCGTGATATGCTAAATGAGGCCGATTTGGTTCTTAATGGTGTCCTCTACTCAATGCTTAGATGGTTTAATAAACCGACAACAATTTCACATATATTGAGAATAGCCAGTAAACAAATAAACACATGCCCAAAAAACATACAAAAGTAATAAAGCAAATGCCTTAGCACACTTATTTACTGTCAAATCTTAGAACTATTTAAACATTAGCAACTAACGAATCCTCAGCCAGGATTTTGATCATAAAATATAAGGCCAGGTGCCTGCCTATAAGTCCCTTTCGTCTAATGGTTAGGACATCGTCTTTTCATGTCGAAAACACGAGTTCGATTCTCGTAGGGGATAAGAAAGGCGAAACATTTTACGTGGTTTCGTATATAAATTTTTGCCTTTCCTAAGATTGGTGGTCTGAACTTGCCAAAATCAACTGTCAATTGCAAATCAATGATTCCAATTAACTCAACAGCCAAGGTGCAAAGAGAGCCAGCGAAAATAGCTTAATGGTAAAGTATAGCCTTGCCAAGGCTGGGGTTGAGGGTTCGAATCCCTTTTTTCGCTATAGAAGCCACAAAAAGGTGACACATCTGCTTTTGAGGCTTATCAGTTCGTTATTTCAAAGGTGAGCTTTACATTTCTGTCTCTCCCCTGCAAACTCATGTAAAGTTATTCTAGTAAACTTAAGCTATTACGAATCATTCTTCTTGATCACAGAGATCTCCTTTATTATCCCACAATGCAACGTTATCATTGATGTTTTGTTTTATTGCAAACTTAAAGTAGATTACATTAAATGATAACTTAAAACTATTAAGCAATGCAATGCGTTGCTTTAGCTGATATTCCTTTTATTGCTACTTTAAAAATTACAGTAATTTCAATGTATTATGGAAAGCAACAAAAAATGGAGATGACGTTAAGTCAGCATGCTTTTGTAGCTCTTTGTAATTTAGGCTATAGCCTGCGTCAAGACAAAAGATCGTAACCTGGCAAGCAAAAAGGCTGCAATTTGAAATTTTTGCCCTCAGTAATCGCAATCAATTTTGGTCGACCATACGGCCAATGGAAAAGGTCAAGCGGAGCCCGTAACTGTCAAAGCTTTGCTAGAGGTTTGCCAAGCCATTTAGTTACTTGCTAGAAAGGATTCCTATAGTTTAGTTTCCACAGAAACCCTTATGTTAGTTGTTGTGTTCAATAAAGCGTAACATAGTGATTGTCTTTACACAAGCAAAAAAAGATAACTGAGCTTAAAAAAAAGGAATCTATTAACCAGTGTTATCCAAAATAGATGTGATGAGAAAAAAAAGAAATCAATTAGGCCCCCATCCCAGCCAATATGACCTATTTGTTTTTCTTTTGTGTTGCATGTAATTTACAAAAACCTGTGTTGGTTGATTATTGATGGCTCATAATCTTGCCAAAAAATGGATGGATGTCTGAGCGGTTTAAAGAGTCGGTCTTGAAAACCGAAGTATTCTTTTGAATACCGGGGGTTCGAATCCCTCTTCATCCGTAAGTATGGTTAGAAGTTAGCATTTTTATGTAGTATGTTTTTCATCCCTCTAACTTGATTGGGAAAGCTAGCTTTTTAAGAGCCAAGCCAAATCGCTTTGCCACCATTCGACACTGCATCCCCTGAAACCACGACTCAAGAGCAATCGAGTAACGATAACAAGCTGCTTGGCAATCAAACGGGTGAAAGGAACATTTTGGGAGGTCCATCAGCATGTGGACCACCATAAACCCAATCCCGGCAACCTGAATACCTTTAGGCATTTGATTACACTGCTTTCTGCGACTAAGTGTATACGTAAAAAACCAATATAAGCGGAGACGTACGACCCAGGGACGCCCTCGCGACTCTTTATCTCTAGCAATATTGTAGCACATGCGTCGCCTAGAGATAACGGGGCATGCTGATTTGACGTCATCTCATCTTCCTCCGGCTTATCACCTTTGTAAAAGTCTGTTGCCAGGTTCTAAAAATGGTAATGGCAACGGCAACATGGGACTCAACCCAACACCTATAGGCACGAGCTGTCGGCAACGTCTATTCAAATCAAAAAGGTATTTTTGCTTGGGCTATCGTTAATCGACTTTTTTCAAAGATAAGCAACGTCTTCAATACAATAAGGTAAGCTTAGCCTTTTCGCTTTCAATGGTATTTTGCGCTTTTTAAATGGTAAGCTTTAAAGTAAATCATACTTAGAAATCGCGAACCCGTGACGTGACGAAAATGCAATAACTAAACGGCAAGGTGTTTAGAAATCGCTATATCCTACGTGAGAACGCAAAGACTAAACTTTTCAGCATGCAATAATTAGAAATATAATGTTAAGACGCAAGGTATTGGCAAAAACATAATGTTGGAACACAAAAACTTACTTACTTACAATAAGGTGCTTATAAAACGTAATATTGAAATGTTTTGAAGGGCCAATCCTTTTGTCATGTCCCTCATTCGTTATGCTATTTTTATTTATTTTTTATAGACTTTCTTGCTTGCTTTGCTTTACTTTGTTTTGCTCTGCTTTGCAAAGCAAAGCTTTGAGGAGCTTTAGCGTATTGACTAAAAGAAGAGGGGCTTCAGCCACTCGACTGAAGGGAAGAGGGAAAGGCAAAGTGCAACGATTTGAATGGCGTTCGACCCCGCGTTACCGACAAAAAATTCTAACCGTTACATGGGAACAAGCCCGTTTTCATAACGTGCATCTTTTACAACATTTTTCAATCGGAGCTTCTCTTATTCCTTTTATTGAGCATAATGAGGCAAGCCGTGCATTAATGAGGTCCACCATGCAGCGACGAGCAGTTCCACTTTTTAGGCCTGAAAGGTGCATTGTAGGTACTGGGTTAGAAGGTTAGGTAGCTTTAGATTCAGGAAGCGTGGCTGTATCCGAACAAGAAAGAAGAATCAAATACGTTGATGGCAATAGAGTTGTATTCTTTGCCAGCCAGGTTGCGGATACTCAATTGAGAGTCTATGAACGTTCTAACAATAATACTTACATGCACCAGAAACCTATAGTTGCTCAAGGAGAACTTTCAAGGTATGGAGAAATTCTAGCGGAAAGGGATAGAAACTAGAATGCCATCTACTAGCAAAAACAACCAAACAATGGCTGTTTCGCATTCTTTCTACGTCCGATTATGCGGTGAAGTGGTTTAACTATGTAGGCTGAGATGCACCCAAGTTAAGGTCCTTTGACGCATTCCTGGCTGCTTCTCTCATGAAAACATCAAAGAATGATGGCATTTGTGTTTATTTCGCTGGCTAGCATTTGTGTTTGTTTCGCTGACCTTAAAACTTGTGTCGATTTCTAAGGCTAGCTGACTTTGAGACGTTATGCGTGTGCTGATCGGCTAGCTGACCTTAAAACGTGCGCTGACCTTAAAGCAGGAACGAACGGTTCTGCGCTGATCTAGCAACACGGTTTTGTGCTGACCTATTGGCTATTATTGTTGTTGACTTTAATTTCATTTGGCTAGCTGACTTACAATCCTATTAAAGAGAGAATATCTAAAATAGTGAGTGCGCTATATATATTTATTGATAAAGTTCAATCTTCAAAAAATATAGCATTACCATCTACTAGCGCATCTAATTGAAATATTAGCAAACAGCATACTTCTGATTCAGATAAGTCTGAAGGCGATTCATCTTCTGTAAATCCATCTTCAATAAAACCGGTTAGGGACAATCCATCTTCAATAACACCGGTTAAGGATAATCCTTCTTCAATAAAACCATCTGAAGTAAAGGAAGTAGAAGAAGACGATAAGGTTCTGAAAGGAGAAGACGATAGGATTATAGAAGAAATAGATGAAGTTGTTAATTCATTGAAACGGGTTAATAGGAAAGGGTTGGGCGAGTCAGAGGACAAAGAAGAAGATTTCAACTTAAAATTGAAACGGGTTAATGAAAAAGGGTTGGGCGAGCCAGAGGACAAAAAAGAAGAAGATTTCAACTTAAGCAATCGTTTTGATAACGAATTGCCTGTATTATCGTTGCAAGACATGATAAAAGAAGGTAAATTATATTATGATTACTTTATATATTGGAGTAAATCCTTACGATTAATGCAGCAACACTTTCCAGTTAATTTCAAAGAACATCCTTTTAAAAATCAAAGTAAAACTCTTTTAGAAGGTAAACTCAATGAAATGAGTAGAAACTCAAGGAGAAATTACTTACTAGTGGAATGAAATAACCAATATATCTACTTTTTCCACAAGATTATTAAAAACAAACACGTCATTCCGAACCCGGGCCAGGATTTCCAAGTTCCGCTGGTAGGAAAGTATGGCGGGTGCGCAGAACCCGGACAAGCTCTTCGAGGTCAAGCTGATCTCTTCTCACAACGGCGTTTCAGCCGTTCCACACACCCCGATAGATCATCTGCCAAGGGATACACCCGGCCTTCCATAGTGGTAGAGGGAACTAAGCTGCCGGGCAGGCCTAACGGGGCTGCCGGGGCCGGTTGAGAGATTATTTATGGCGTTATTCGTCACAACTTATTAATGGTTACAACCCCTTCGGCATGAACAGTTTATCCGTTTGGGCATGGATGTTTCTTTTTGGTCATCTCGTTTGGGCTACTGGATTCATGTTTCTCATATCTTGGCGAGGATACTGGCAGGAATTGATTGAAACTCTAGCTTGGGCCCACGAGCGTACACCCCTGGCTAATTTGATACGATGGAAAGATAAACCAGTAGCTCTTTCAATCGTTCAAGCAAGATTAGTGGGATTGGCACATTTTTCTGTAGGTTACGTATTCACCTACGCCGCATTCCTCATTGCGTCTACATCCGGTAAATTTGGTTAGATATCAAAAAAAAAAAAAAGATAGAGTGTTTCCATTTATGTATACTCGCTATTCTGCCCTTGCGTTGAGCTTATCTTTGTTTTGAAAGAATCCAAGGGTAAGCTCAACCCGTCTCGTTCACGACTTGAACTTATTCTTGAGAAAAAAAAAGTAGGATAGAAGGAAAAATTATGAATATAGTTGGTTCAATCCAAAATTTTATTTCAATATTTTTTATTCATTAATCATGGCAAAAAAGAGTCTTATTGAAAAAGAGAAAAGGAAAGAGAAATTGGTAAAGAAGTATGATTGTGTTCGTCAGTCCATGAAACGGGAGATGAAAAAGAGTTCATCGATACAAAAGAAGTTGGAGATTCTAGAAATGTTGCGGTCCTTTCCGCGCAGCAGTATTCCCACTCGCTTACGTAATCGATGCTCGCTAACCGGACGACCTAGATCGAATTCTCGATATTTTGGTTTATCCAGGCACGTATTGCGTGAAATGGCACATGCTTGTTTGTTACCTGGTTTAAAAAAAGCAAGTTGGTGATTAAAGGGTAATCCTTCTTTACACTTCATACAGAGGAAATCCTTGAGGTAATTCAACAAGCCATTAGTCCCCTTCTCTATTTAGTATTTGACTAAGGAATTACTGATGTTCAATGTAATTATTGAAAAAAATGTATAATAATTACATTGAAAAGGGGGTTAGCCACGCGGGGTAGAGCAGCCTGGTAGCTCGCAAGGCTCATAACCTTGAGGTCACGGGTTCAAATCCTGTCTCCGCAAAGGAATATGTTCATTCATCTTTGAAATAGTCCAATATGACCCTAATCCCTTCAATCCAATTCTTTTTCTCCGTTGATTTACCGAATTAAAGCCCTATTTCTTAAGAATTTCAAGAAACAATCAAAAAATCCTTTTAAATTAAACCCTTCTATGTACTTCTTTTAGGTTTCCATCTTGTAAATCAAAAGAAAAACGCGAAAATTCGTCAATACTTTTTATGACGCTTAGTTGCTTCCTTTGTCATATCTTCTTCTTATCGTTGGAGACAAGGTTATATATCTTGGAAGAATTGGTGAAACATTCTTTTTGATATTCAATCAAAGAGTTTTCATTGAATTGTGTTTTACAAGGGAGAAAAAAGAACGGGGGGAGCCTTTCAATGAAAGGTTAAATTCAATTAATTGAAGTAGATAGTCTTGCTACAAGTGTTTTCCACTCTACATTTTCAATAATGCATATCTACAAGCCCTTTTAACTCAGCGGTAGAGTAATGCCATGGTAAGGCATAAGACATCGGTTCAAGTCCGATAAAGGGCTAATTGAACATCTACTGGCAGAATTAGATTCCAAGATTAGGTTCGGTTTATTATTTTGTTCCCCCAACCCGTCTTTATATATTTTTTTTATATTATGAATATGTTATATCTATTTTTTTTTACTGCTATGCGCTACAGGCACGACAATACTGCGTTTTTATAGATATCAATTCAACTTCTTTTTTTCTATAATCAATAGAATATGATTAATATCATAATGTAAAATTAATGACAAGGGTGGACTGCCAGGTAAACTAACCCCCCCCATAAACTATTTTGAAGTGTTTTAAAAAATTCTTATTATAACTAATAAGAAAAAAATATGGTAATAATAAAGGGTTTAGCCTTTTCCGCTATTCCTTACCTGACCAATTCGAACGGAAGCATTGAGAAAAATGAAGTTATCTACAGTAGATATATCTATTTTTTATTCTATATATTTTTAAATATAACTTTTCGTAACTTAAGCAATTTGGTTATTCTTCTCGTGAGGATCTAATCTGGATCATTGCTACCCGCAGATTTCCATCACTATTCATAAATATTCTAAAGAATCTCTTTGATTCTCTGTGAAGGAAAGGTTTTGCCTCTGGGAGGGATTCCAACATCCGGAAAAATCTTTCCTGATTTCCCTTTCAATCCGAAAGAGATTGGCTGCTTAGATACAAACCCAAGACTTAGTACTGCTTTATTCTCATTCCAAATTCTCTTTTTTGCCTTGAAAATATAATTTTGTTATCTATTTTGATTATGCTTTCTTAGCAATCTATAAAGTTGCTATAATATGCTCGATATATTCTCCTTGTCTAAATTCATTGGATTATTGTTTCTGTCGAAGGAAATAAAAAAAGGAATAGTTTGAAAAAAAGAAATCTTTGAATTGTCACATAATTGGTACTTCTACTCATGTTCAAGATAATGAGATAGAAAGAGTCAAAGGGGAGATTTAAGGGTAGGAGAGGCAGAAGGAAAAGGATAGGCAAGCTGAGGCACTCTGTGGGAGAAAGCGGGGGTCACCCCCTTTTTAATTAAGGAAACCCTTCCTTTTTGAGCAAATATTGTGATAGTTTGCCAAATTTGGAAAGCGAAGCGTTTCTGTTTTGTTAAGCAGGTTTAGTGGCTATTTTTCTTTCGTTTAGAAGATGGCGAGGCCAGGCCCATGCCTTTTTAGAAACCTCCCCACCAATAAATAGAAACAAATAAAAATAACCAAACCACGTCCACGAAATGCCAATACCAAGCAGCTGCTTCAAAACCGAAGTGATGTGAGGGGCTAAAATAACCCATATATTGACGAATACTGCATATTATTAAAAAAATGGTCCCTATAATAACATAAAATCCATAAAACCCAGTAGCTAAAAAAAAAGTAAAACCATGGGGAAGGGATACTCTTGAGATAACATTAGGAGGAGATAGCAAAACGTTTGTATTGCCGGAACCTGGAAGAATCCAAATTAGGGGATTCAACTGTTTCATTTGTGAAAAATTGTTTGAGGAGCTCAAACAATTTTCCGAAAATCGAAGATGCAAATAAGGAAGTGAAATTTTGATTACTTACCGGGCAGTACCAGTGATCAAAACCTACAATTAAAGAAAGAGATGCTGTATATCAATGTATCACATATTTATCTGATCTATATGTACCGGCTCAATCGATCTGGAAGAGGAACAAATCAATACAGAAATAAATTGTATGTCTCGGATCCATTCCTTGGATGAATCCCGAAGGAACGTTTGTAATCAATGGAATCGCGAGGGTCCTTATCAACTAAGTACTAAGGAGTCCCGGTATCCATTATAACCGCGAATTAGACCATAAAGGAGTTTCCGCGTATACTAGCACTATAATTTCAGATGGGGGGGGGAAGATTCAAACTGGGGATAGACAAAAGGGATAGAACATGGGTTCGTATCAGTAGAAAACGAAAAGTGTCCATCTTGATTTTACCTTTAGCTATGGGATTAAACGAAGGAAGTATTTTACGAAATGCCTCAAGATTTTTATGAACCTCTTAGATAAACAGAAAGGAACCATCTAATCATCAGAAGACGCTTTAGTGGAGCTTTACAAGCATTTGTACCCTAATGCAGACGTCGATCTCGTCTTTTCAGAATCGATATTTAAGGAATTATGGAAAAAATTTTTTCAACAAAAGTGCAAATTGGGACAACTCGGTCGACGGAATCCAAACGTCAGACTTAATCTTGATGTACCCCAGACGGAACATTTTTTACTACCTCAAGATGTGCTAGCGACTGCAGATCACTTAATTGAAATAAGTTACAGAACAGGCAGTCTTGACAATATAGACCATTTGAAAAATCAACGCGTTCAATCTATAGCGGATCTTTTACAAAAACAATTCAAATTAGCTTTGAATCGTTTGGAGAGTTCTATTCGACAAAATGTTCGTAAAGCCGTTAGGCGTAAACATTTAGTACCTCCCAGAGAATTAGTAACGTCTGCCCCGTTAATAATAACCTTCAAAGAATTCTTTGGTTCACACCCACTCTTGATAAACGTTTGGAATTGCCATCAATATAATAGACTATCCTAATTATTAGCTTTTTAGAGACTAGCCGAAAGTATGAGATTATCTAAAGCTAGAACAACGGAATAACCATCTACGATCCCGGAAGGAAGAGTTACCGACTATTACACTAAATTGCCAGTAGATGAGACCGGTTGAGTGATATCGGTCGGGGATGGAATTGCACGTGTTTATGGATTGAACAAGACTTAAGCAGGAGAAATGGTAGAATTTGCCAGCGGTGTCAAAGGAATGGCTTTGAATTCCGAAAATGAAAGTGTTGGAATTGTCATATTTGGTAGTGATACTGCCATTAAAGAAGGAGATACGGTTAAGCGTACCGGATCCATTGTTGATGTTCCCGTAGGAAAGGCTATGCCAGGTTGCGTAGTAGATGCGCTAGGAGTACTTATTGATGGTTTAGGTGGGGCGGCCTTTAAGTTATCTATAGTTAATAAATGCGAAGCTGGCATTGTATACAAACATAAGACTCACCAAAACCCACCAAGGAAAATCGGAACCATAGCATGTCGCAAGAGCAGCACGATTGAAGCCGGATGGATAAAGATCATCATGCAAGCTTGCTAGTTTGCCACGAGATGAGGGCAAAAGCCAGCGAATTGGAGTCTTTTCCAAGAGACCATGTCCTGTCAGATAAACACAGATATGTCTTTTGCTTGTAGCAGACTTGATGGAATAGATTGACATCTTTTGGAGCCTGCAAAAAATGAATGCTTTATTACCGTATTGAGCAAAGGGGACTGAATAACATCTTGAGGTGAAGTTGAACCCTTTATTACTAGGATCCCAACTACCTATAGATAACAATGGCGAGATCTTTAAGGGGAGGAAAGCCCTGAATAGAGGTCAGAGGGCCCATATTACCTGTCGAAAATCTAGCAATAGAAAGGCACTTGATAAAGGCCAGGTATAAGGAAAGGAGCCTATGCATTTGTTATGCTCTTCGATG
>NW_028230259.1:0-16960 GCF_053477565.2 Lygodium microphyllum | reverse complement strand
AGAGTTAGCCAGTTTAGTCAGTCTAGTTTACTTTACATTGTATTGTGTGGTTTAGTGTTATTCTGCATAATGAAGAAAAGACATTGAGAGCCTGAAGGCTCATGGATATGGAGTTTTCCCTATCTCTCTCTCTCATCTTTGAACATGGTATTAGACCACTCACAAGACTAGGCTCTGTGGAGTAGAGCATTGCAGAAGATGACTTCAAGACTGACCTGAAGGGTTGGAAAAAGAAGAGGAATGACTGTCATTTTCACCATTTTGGTCACACAGAGGTATGCATTATTGAAGGAGACTAGCCATTGATCAAGAGGTTGTTGGTGACCCTGCTGGAGCATTCGAAAGGCCCTATTGAGCCTATGGAAGCCTTGTATAGGCTTAGATCAACCATCGTGTATAGCAGCAACCCCTACTGATTCTATGTGAACTGCGCCTGTAGGGCAGAATGGACTGCAACCTGTGGAAACTTAAATGGGGCACTTGAACAAGACCCATAAGGCATGAATGCTCACTCTTGAAGGTACTTGAAGAGTACAAGAAGAAAATGCTTGTGTGGGAGCTCTGTTATGAGCTGGAGTAATAGACACATATCTATAATCAGTTCTGAACTGCTATGAAAATGAATGGACAACATGCATTCAGTCATTATTGACATACAAGAGCTTTGTGCTACACTCAGAAGGCATCTTTAAAGCACAAGAATGTGTCAAAGCATGTATACATTGGATCTAATATCTTGGAGCTGAGATTTCTTGCTCAGAACACTCAAATTTGAAAGCCATTGACAGGCTGGAAACTGTCATACACAGTGAATAGCAAGCATTGTATCTTGCTGAAGCAATACATGTCACTTTGGAGCTTCTATCACCTATATGAACTGATATATGCATGCTAAATGTATGGAGGATTGTGGAAAGCATTGGATGCTGCTGAATACTCAAATCTGGACCTGAAATAATTGCCTTGACAGTGCTTGGGCTGGTTATGAACAGTCATGTATTCCTTGACAGTGATTAATGAAGACAGGTTGTCTATGCCTACCCAAATGCTCATGTATTGAACCTATCACACTTCAAAGTGAATGTATGACATGATTTGAAGACTTTTTGGAGCTGCTTAAAGCTTGTTATGCTGATTTTTGGTTGACTGTAACCTGCAACCAAATTAGTTGACACTTGTACTTGCTGGTTATGCACTGCTTTGTGCTTCTATGCCTATGTATGGCTTGACACATGTAATAGCGGCTATCTGGGAAATTCTGGGACATGTATGACATGTATGCATGTTATTTTTGGACTTGAAATTGTTGTTGGTTATACACAGTCTACAGTTTTCAGACTGCATCTTTGGTCCCTGGCAGTGAGGTTGCAGGAGTCTAAATTGAAGCAAATACATAGCATATGTATTGACTATTTTACCTACGGGTTAGACCATTTGTTTTGGGACTTTTTTGGGTTATCAGTGGGCTGAAATTCCCTGGTTTTTTACTGCAATTAGTTGCAGAAAACTGTCATAAACTATTGTGGACTAAACTTGGTCAGTCATACTTATTGGTTTGCAGGTAGTTAAACATCTGATAGACAGTCTATTGCATCATGGCTAATGCACATGGGACTGATAATATCACTCAGATAGTTGGAGAGAAGTTAGACAATAAGAACTTTGCATTATGGAAATTCAGAATGAAGAACTTTCTAGTTGGTAGGGGTTATTGGGATCTATGTACAGGAGATGAGGCTGCTCCTGAGTTGCCTGCAACAAATCCAACTAATGAACAGAAAAGAGCTCATAGGCTATGAAATGAGAGAGCATGCAAGGTGTTGCATTGGTTTTCTCTATGTATATCTGATGCTATGGTAATTCAAATCACTAGATGTGAGACTCCGAAGGATGCTTGGGACATAGTGATGAAAAATTATGGAACCATGATGCATGCACGAAAGATCCAGTTGAAACAACAGTTCAACAACATGTCTAGGAATGGCAGGAGCATCCAACTGCATACCACGGAGATTAAGACCATAGCTGATTAACTTGCTACCATTGGTTCAAGTGTATCAGAAGATGATATGATTGATGTTGCCTTGAATGGATTAGGGAAAGAGTACAAAGCTTTTGACACATCCATTTCTCTTAGAGAAGAGCCCCCTACCTGGGAAGAGCTAGTTGCTTTGTTGCTACATGAGGAGGTCAAACTTGGTTTGAATACAGGATCCAATGTATCTTAGAGTAGAGACAATGTGTTATACTCTAGCCAGCATGGCAGAGGATTTAGGGGTCGTGGTTCATTTTGAGGTCGTGGTGACACTCGTAATGCTAATGGACAGTAGCAGCAACAAGGTAATTGGCATGGTGCAAATACACAAGGCCAGTGTGGATCTGGCGGGTTTAGAGGTAGGGGGAGATCACCCCGAGGTAGAGGTGGTGGATCTGGTTCATGGCAGTCATCTGATCAGTCCGCCATTATTGTGGCAAGTATGGGCACATTGCAAAGGATTGCTATAAGAAGCAGGGAGATATGAAGGCAAAGGGTAGACAGCATGGGTACTATGCATCTTCCACTGATGCTCATGATGAGCAAGTTGATAGACTATTTGCCATGCAGCATGTATCCAAAAATGCATCGAGACATAATAGAGATGATAGATGGTACATTGACTCTGGAGCGTCAAACCACATGACACCGCATGGAGAGTAGTTTGATGAGATAGTTGCAGGTACACATGGTCATGTATGTACTGGGGATGACACCCAACATGACATAAAGCATAAAGGGATTGTTTCTCTCATGATGCCTGATGGCAAGAAGAAAGGCCTGCATGATGTATTACATGTACCGACCATAACAAAGAATCTTTTGTCTGTGGGTCAAATGGCAGAACAGAATCTGCAAGTAAGATTTAACAAAGATGGATGTTTCATTGAGGAGTATGGAAATGGCTGCAAGTTAATTGCCAAGGGAAAAAGGGATGGCAAGATCTTTACTTTGGATGCGACCATTCTGGGACTTAAGGCAGCCATGTTTGCTCATGATGAGAGTGCCATTCAGGATGTAGAGATTTGGCACAAGTGGATTGGACATGTCAATGTACAAAAGCTGAAATCTATGCAGCAGAAGGAAGTAGTACTTGGATTACCTAAATTCAAGTATAATGACTTTGATCATGTATGCCCTACATGTCAGTTTGGGAAGCAGGCACGGTTTCCGTTCATGAGACATGTAAAAAACAGCACTAGGCCTTTACAGTTGGTGCACTCTGATGTCTGGGGTCCTTCACATAATGCTTCGTTTGGAGGTGCACGGTATTATGTCTCATTTATTGATGATTTCAGCAGGTACACTTGGCTTTATGTTTTGAAGCATAAAGATGATGTGTTTGATGCATTCAAAGATTTCAAGAAGCATGTAGAAAATGAGTTGGGCTGCTACATATCTTGTTTGAGATCAGATGGAGGAGGTGAATATGTCTCTAATTACTTTGACAGGTATCTTGCTAAATACGGGATTAGTAGACAGCTTACTTGCAGCTATACACCGCAGCAAAATGGTGTTGCAGAGAGGAAAAACAGGGTCATGATGGAATCAGCTAGAGCTATGCTGAATGAGAAATGTCTGCCAAATGGTTATTGGGCTGAAGCACTGATGACTTCTGTCTATGTGCTGAATCGAACCCCTACAGCAAGGATTCATGATGTCACTCCATATGAGAGGCTGTATGGTCATAAACCTGATATTTCACACTTGAAGGTATTTGGCAGCATTGTATATGTGCATATACTAGATGAAAATAGGAAGAAATTGGATCCTAAGGAAATGAAGAGTGTGTTTGTGGGATATGCACAGGAACAGAAAGCTTATAAGTGTTATGTACCTTCTATGCATGAGACACTCATAAGCAGAGATGTGGTATTTGATGAGTTAGCATCTTGGTATGGGAATCCTGTTGCAGTGCCTACTGATGGCTCACCCATTATGAGTCATGCTGAAAATACTCCTACAGAGAGTACTTCCATGAGTGGTCAAACAAGTGATGTATCATCTACAGTGAGTCCTTGGACATGACGATTGCACAGTCACACTATTGCATCCACTGACACGGATATGTCAGTGAGGGGGAGAACATATAAGGGAAAAGAAAAGGTTTTTGAAGATGTAATAGGTCCACTCACTGCAGGTTATGAGTCATCTAGCAGTGACAGCTTAGACAGTGAATTGGGGATTCCATCTGTTATGATGCCAGGTGCTAGGCAGAGTTGTTATGTGCCGCCTCATGAGAGGCAAGCTCATAGTGAGCCACAGCTCAGGAGATCAGAGAGGGTCAGACGACCTGTTGATAGATACACTTACACTGGATATTCAGCCCATCATTATGATTATATGACGAAAGTAACATGTTTTAGAGAACCAAGTAACTTTGATGAGGCAGTAGATGAGGATTGGCGTGCTGCTATGGATGAGGAATATTCAGCTTTGGCTAAAAATGGCACATGGGATTTGGTACAGTTGCCTGAGGGCAAAACATCTATTGGCTGCAAGTGGCTATATAAGGTAAAATGTAAATCAGATTGATCATTGGAAAGATACAAGGCCAGGCTGGTTGCAAAAGGATATGCGCAGCAGTATGGTCTTGATTATGAGGAGACTTTTAGCCCTGTAGCAAAGATGGCTACAGTTAGAACTGTGATTGCTTTGGTAGTAGCTAGAGGCTGGAAACTATGGTAGATGGACGTAAAGAATGCCTTTCTGAATGGACAATTACAAGAAGAAGTTTACATGGAACAACCTAAAGGCTATGTACATCCTGAATTTCCAGCACATGTATGCCGGCTGAAAAATGCATTATATGGGCTAAAACAGACACCCAGAGCATGGAATGCTGGCATTAGCAGTTATTTGCAGCAACATGGTTTCTGATTGGGTGATGCTGATCATAGTTTGTTTGTGAAGAAGACAGATCGTGGCTATGTATTCCTAGTTGTCTATGTTGATGACTTGATCATTACAGGAGATGATGAAAGCGGGATTGCTAAAGTAAAGACATGTTTACAGGCTGAGTTTAAGGTCAAGGACCTAGGAGAGCTGAAATATTTTTTGGGGATTGAGGTTGTCTCTACACCTCAAGGCATATGGCTACTACAGAAGCAGTATGCTCAGGACATGTTACAAAAATATGGTATGGCTGATTGCAAGCCTATGGATACGCCTTTAGAGCAGAATGTAAAGCTGCAGATTGATGTTGGGACATAGATTGAGAATGTTACCATGTACAGACAGATGGTAGGCAGCTTGATCTATCTCATGATCACTAGACTTGACTTGAGTTATGCTGTGGGGCTGATTAGTAAGTTCATGCAGAAGCCTTGCAAACCACACTTGGATGCAGTCAGGAGAATTCTGAGATATGTAAAGAGTACCACAAATCATGGGATGTTTTATGCATATGGGAAACCCCTTGACTTGATGGGGTATACTGATGCTGACTGGGCTGGTTGCACTTATGATAGGAGGTCAACCAGTGGCTATGCATTTGGATTGGGTAGTAGCATGATTAGTTGGCAGAGTAAGAAACAGTCTACAGTTGCACTGTCCAGTACGGAAGCAGAGTATTGTGGTGCGGCCTTAGTAGCCTGTGAAGCTATGTGGTTACAGAAGTTGTTGAATGACTTGGGAATATACTTGGACAGCAAAGTAAGGCTGTACTATGATAATTTAAGCAATGCCATGTTAGCAAGTAATCATGTTTACCTCACAAGTGTGTAGATGTCTCACTGTATGTGAGGGGTGTCTCTCACTCTATGTGAGAGTTAAGTCTCACATATAGACTTAACTCTCACATAAAGTGAGAGTTACCTCTTACATACAATGAGACTTAACTCTCACATCTAATAAATGCATATACAAGTGATTGTAATATTTTATATTTTAAACATATTTTTTTGCACATGTGCACATGTACACATTAGGATATATATAAGCACATGTCCATACACACACATTCATAATATGTACATGTGTGCACATATATGCATGGATACAAAAAAAGAAATTTGTGTTGTATGTAAATATTTAAGCATTTGTTTTGTGAGTGCACACTCATACATATACATATATTTTACATTTTTTTTGCATGTGTGCACATACATACATAGCTATGAATTCTTAAGAGACATGTGCTTCTTGGTTGAAATTAGTAACAAAATCCTTTTAAAATCGACATATTTTTATGCAAGTAGTGATGAAGAGAAAGTAGAGGCTTAATTTTAATATTTCTTTACTTTGATTATGACAGTGTGGTATTGTTAATCTTCATGTTGTCATGTATCTGCTCCAACTTCGTGACTTCTCCAAGTTTGCTCCTAATGCCAACTAAATTTATATAATATCTACATATTGCATGTCTTCAATTTTTAATTGAAAATATTTGATTTAAAATGAAATTCATTGTGTATGTGTGTGTGTGTGTATAATGGTAAATATAATTACTAGAAAAATACATACTAGTGCTTTGGATTAGTACTTGTGCAAGTGCATGTGTTCATTATGCACTAGGACCTTCACAAGCATGGGTCTTAAGGGAGCCTGCAACACGATGTTGTTTTAACTTCCCTCCTCCCCCACTCTATCTCTCTCACTATTTCTCAGAGTAGCACAATTCATGTCTGTGAGAGCAACCAAAAGACAAATGATCAAAGCAACATCTAGTTCTCATCTAGTCTTAAAATAGATTTCTTTTTCAAGCATTGTTGAAATGCTACATATATTGGCCATCTGCCAACACAACCAAAATGTTGTGTATATTAGACAACTTGCACTCCATCCAAAATCATACAAGAGTCTCAAATCCATAGCACCATTTTGTGTGCATATTTAAAGTTACGAAGAGATGTGTTGCAATGCAATGAGATGGTGCAAGTTGCGACATTATATTGAGGAAAAAAAAAACAGAAGTTTGAAAGAAAACGAGTGAAAGAGAGAGGGATAGAGCTCAAAGCACACACACACACAGAGAGAGAGAGAGAGAGAGAGAGAGAGAGAGAGAGAGAGAGAGAGAGAGAGAGAGAGAGAGAGAGAGAGAGAGAGAGAGAGAGAGAGAGAGAGAGAGAGAGAGAGAGAGAGAGAGAGAGAGAGAGAGGAGAAAAATCGAGAGATAAAGGGAGAGAGGGAGAGAAATAGAAACACAAACAAAGGAAAGAGAGATAAAAATAGAGAGAGAGGGAGAGGGAGAGAAACAAAGAGAGAGAGAGGAAGAGAAACAAAGAAATAGGGGAGGAGAGAGGTAAATAAAGGGAGGGAGAGAGAGATAAATAGAGAGAGGAAGGGAGGGAGAACCTATACACATTGCTATGTCATCACTATGTGTTGTTGAGTTAGCTACAATGGAGCTTTTGTGTAGAGATGTAGGTTGAGAGAGAGGAGAGACAGAGACACACAATTTGTGGTACTGAAGAGTGTACTTCAATAATCATTTTAGATAGGTATATGTACTATGTACAACCTGGCCCTTATGGGCAAACACATGCACTATCCTTTATCCCAACAACCTCCCCCCTAAAGGCAATGTGCCCAAAGGTAGAGGAAAAGAATAAGCTAAGTCTAAGTATGTACAAAACTGAAGAGACTATACCTATCCAATACCCATCATTTGCCGGCAATGGGCAAACCTCTTTGCTAGAAGACCTTTTGTGAGAAGGTCTGCAGGGTTATCATTAATGTACACCTTGACCATCTTAATGCTCTTACTGTCAAGTACCTCTTTAATGACATGATACTTCACCTATATGTGTTTTGTCTTTGCATGAAAGACAGGGTTCCGTGCTAATATGATAGCACTTTGACTTTCACAGTGGAGGATAGGAACCTCAGTAATCCCAAGCTCAATAAAACCAAATGTGACAGCCATAAGGCCTCTTTGCATGCCTCAGTGGCAGCCACATACTCTACCTCCGTAGTAGATAGTGCAACACACTTTTGTAGCCTGGATATCCAAGAGACAAATCCCCCTATGAATTTAAACACATACCCTGTAGTGGACTTTTTGCAGTCCACATGTCCAGCATAGTCTGCATCTATAAAGCCAACGACATATGTCTTCTGCTTACCAGAGAAAATGCACAAATCCTTTGTGCCCTTGAGGTATCTCATGATATCTTTTATTGCTTCCCAATGCTTCTTGCCAGGGTTTGCCATGTATCTACTAACCACTCCCACTGCAAAGAATACCATATTGGGGAATATGGGAATTTCCCATAAGTTTGGGACACATGGTCAAATCTTTGGATTTGTCATAACTTGAACACTATAACTCCAAATCAAACGCTCTATAGCTCAATAGATTCTATTTTTTAAGTGCTTTCCAATGATAGGTCGCATCATATGGTTTTGAGAAACTTATGGGCATGTTATCTGGGTACCACCTTTTTAGTATTCAAAAAATGGGAATTGAGAGATTCCCAAACTCACTAATATTATGTTAAAGGCAATGACAGGACGTGTAGCAACTATAGCATACATCAAACTGCCACAACGACTGAAGCATACAGAATCTTGGCCATTTCAGCCTTCTCATAATCAGATGTAGGGCTGTCCTCTGCCACTGAGTTTCACATATGGAGGCAATGGAACTCCAGTTGCTTTCCCCCCTCCATATTGAAATGCTGCAAAATCTTGGATACATATTCCTATTGAGATAGATAGAGTAACCCCTTCAATCTATCACTGAGTAATCGCATCCCAAGAATGTGATTGGCATCACCAAGATCATTCATGTCAAAGCTACCATGAAGGCTTTGCTTCAATGAATCCAAAGCATGAGTATCTGTTAACCCCAAGTCAAGATGGCGGAGAAAGATGGCAAAGAAATGAAGGAAAAAGTGGAAAAAAGATGGAAAAAGAGCAATTTTAAATGAAAGGTGCCTCAAAAAGCTCTAAAAACTCTTGTAAAAGAGCGCCAAGCTCCCTCCTGTGCCATTTGGAAAAGAATAGACGGGTATAGGTTGAGGCCATGAAGCAAGAAGAGGGAATTAGAAAAAGGGACCTTGCCATAATGGCCGATCATGTAAAAAGGGATGGGCGCCCATGGGAAATTAGGGTTTTGTATATAAAGTTCAAAAAGTGAATGAGAGCTCATTCTTTGGTGTGTGGCTAACAAGAGTTCTCTCCTTCTTCTCTTATTCTCTTCTCCTTGCTTGTGTATGCTCTTGAGAGAGGGAGTGTGAGAGTGTGAGGGAGTGAGTGTGTGGGAGTGAGGGATCAAGAGGGTGAAGCTCTTCACCAACTCCTCTTCTTCTCTTCTCTTCTCTCCTCTTCTCTTTTCTTGCACGCGCAACTATGGTGGATGGAGCCTAGAGATGGAGGAGGCTTGAGGATGCTTGAGCTAGCATCTAGGATCGTGGAGCTACTGGTGTGTGCGAGAGAGGAGGCAACTCATTTCAGCATCAAGGTAAGCTCACTACACTTGTAGGATCAACGGCACGTCGGCTAGGTGAGAGATAGCCATTAGAGCTCGCTTGAAGCGCTTGAAACAATAAGCAGTCCGTGGGTCTTGGCGGTTGAGCGTGAGATTTCTCTACATTTTGGTTCCATTGCTGGGACCAATGGATTCAAGCTTGAGCACTTGCGCGTCTCATATCGAGCATCGAAGTAAGGGATTCATCCCTGAACCGGAGCTTGAGATAGGTAGGAAGTTGGGTTTTTTTATCTTCAAAGCAAGTAAGTATCTTGGGTTATTTTGTTTGTTTGATGATTGGAAAACATGGAGAAATCATTTCACTTTTTTGCTTTCGATTCTTATTACATTTAGCATGGGTTAGGATTAGGAAATCGAATTAGAAAAGGGTAGGATTTACCGTTGCAAAATAGGGCAAAATAGGGCACAAATCATGTAAAAAATGGCAAAAAGATTGCTTGGGATGCTTAATGTCAGCAAGTGAGTGATTGGGAGTGTTGGAACCTTACCCAAGAAGGGGTTTAAGAGCCAAGAGGCCAAGGGAGAGCTCATTTGCAACCCTTGCAGTGAGAGAGAGAGAGAGAGCCATCGATTTGATCTTGTCATCGGAGAGCCTACTAATCGCTTCAGGTATATCAATCACTTTCCCTTGCACCCTAGTTGTGATCTGGAAGGTTGTGTGTGAAATGGTTAGCTAAATCGTCAGTTTCGATCAACATTGCCTCGGCGCTGCCTCAACGCGTGAAACTCGGCCCGTCCGAGCGGCCGATTTTTGGGCCAAGTGCTAGAATAGGCCCTCGGCCCTTTGTCTTTCAGCCGACTCAGCCCAAAACCCTACTCGTCCCATCCGAGTGACATCACTTGGCCCCACTTACAAACTTGGCCCTCAGCCAAACATCCCGCTCGGTGTCCGACCGACCCAATTCGACCCTCGGCCCGTGCGCCTCGGCCCGTTCGTCTCATCCACTCAACCCCTGCAATTCGGACAAGTTGGGTCGAGTGTGGACTTTTCCAAATTTTCCAAAAATTTGACCAGACTCAACTAGAGCTCAACCACACAACCTGTCGCAAGTCCTCCTGATGCTCAGAACTCGATTCTGGCGCAAGGAATAGGCAAAATCGTAAGGTGTAGCCACTTAGCAGCTTGCATAGGCTGTTGCGAGACCTAGAGTCCTAGAGACAACCCGCTGAGCCATAAACCTTGATCGGACCAAGAACGAGCAAGGCAACGTAGCAGGAAAACCCGAAACCCTGTCAAGATAGCCAGAGAATTGATTGACAAGCCTATCAAGCCCAAAACGAGGCAAGAGTGCATAAGATGCTTAGATATTGTTTGATGCACTCACCTTGAATTTCTGCCTTGAAGTACACTTAAGGAAAATTGAAAGCCTGATTGAGCACAAGTGCACGGGAAGAAACACACACACTAAGAGGAGATAAATTGAGGATTATATTTAATAAGTCAAGGAACTCACTTAGATAAACAACTCTAGGAACCCACCAGTTGGAGAAGACCCAAAGACATAGACAGACTATTGACACACGGAGTAGAACCAAGCAAGCGGCACCAAAGAGGTGGATTTGACAAACTTACTCAACATGATCGATAGCTTGGTGGAGCACAAGGACACGACAATGGCAAAAGAAAACCTAGACCGCAGGCCGAACAAGGAACTCGACTTAGGAGTCTTCCCAAAGGCGATTCAGTATAACTGGTTAGTAGCTACGATGCACATGCCCGGTATGAGCACCGCGGCAGGACAGTAGATGCCATCATCGCAGACTTAGAAGAGGAGAGAAAGCTAGCCCACAAGGCACTGCAAAGCATAATAGAGTACAATAGAGACCAGCAGGCTAGGAACCAAAGGCAAAGCATAGAATTGCGTGAGGTACAGCGGGTGCTGAACCTAGCCGGTAGAAACCAAACTGATCACGAGAGAGCCCTAGAAGGAGACTTAACGTTGAGCGCGCTTCTCATGAAGTGACTGCTAGACAACACAGCAACAGTAGAGCAAAGTGCCATAGCACTAGCGACATCACTGCTAGCAGGATTAGGAGCAAACCAAGGCTCCAAGATCCAATCCAAAATCCCAATCATTGCAAAGTAGATCGACAAGTACCATCCCCATGACGATCCACATAGTTTCCTAGAGCAATTCGAGCAAGTTGGTGAAGCCAACAGCCTCATCGACATGACTCAACGCTCTTAAGTGTTCGGGCCTACTTAGGTGACAAGGGTAGGACTTGGTATACAAGTTTAGATGCCGCAGAGCGAACCAACTTCAACGGCCTCAATAATCTCTTCATCAAGATATTTGTCGAGCCTGGATACTCCAACAATCTTCTAGTGCGACTGATGAATGTCAAGCAGAAGGAGAAGGAGGACATTCGCGATTATGTGACCCACGTGAGGAGTCTTTTCAAGAGAATCCCTATGGGTGAACGACCAATTGAAAAAGCAATGTCAACTGTATTCATTAGCGGAATTCAAAATGAGGAACTATATAAGGCTTTGGCAGGCAACTCAAGCTTGCAGTGAGATGGGCTAGCTAGGGTTTTTGAAGAAGCCATCAGAGTTGATGACTAGTTGAAAGAGAGAAGCTCCAGGAGCTTAAACTTAGAAGAAACCAACTCGTGGAGCTCAGAGAGAGCTTCAACATCTAGTGAAAGATAATGCCCAACCACCCAAGATAAGGGGAAAGCCACCGAGACAAACCAGGACTTGGCTGATGTAAAGATGGAGATAGCCAAGCTGCAAGACATGTTGAGATGACCAACGAGGCCACATGTCCAATGCATGTATTGTGGCAAAAACCACTTGCCAGCCGAGTGTCAAGACCCTAGGTCAAGACCTTGCACTAACTACGGTAGGTTCGGTCATGACATCGCACATTGTAGATTACCGAGAAGACTTTCGTATTCGCGACCATACGGCCAGCCCTACCTAGTGAACAGGCCGTAGCTATTCTTCGAAAGGGGAGCCCCATTGGCCCTTCCTATGCCTAATGACATTAATTCGGCTGTTCCTAGGATGGACATAAACCCTACAGGCATACCTAGATTGCCTGGTCCCTACGTGACCCATCCATCGAGTGACGCTCTAGTCCACTATGTGGAAGAGCCGAATGAGGAAGAGACTTATGTATACCCTTACTCTCGCACGACAATGAGGGCAACACAGTCCTTATGGACTATCGACCAGTACCGGTGATGGAATTAGGAAGAGGATGAGGTAGAGGCCTAGGAGGACAGACGCAGGATCCAATCATCTGTTGGACTTGTGATCACCTAGGGCATGTCTCATCACGCTGAGAGGGAGTAGCAGAACAGAGACAAAGCTGACCTAAAGTGCGTTGAGTGTGGGATCACTCATCTCTTCGTCGACTGCCCAAAGCGAAAACCATCTTCGAGTTTAGCCAACGTGCCATCTATTCCATTGGGGCTATTTGGTGTCGAGAACCTCGATGGGAAGGCCACACCTATCCCATTGCGGGTCATGACTCGTGCCCAGACGAAGCAGGCCGATATATCACTGCCAGGGCCTAGCAACCTCGATGCAGCATCAATAGGGAAGAAGAGCCGTTAGGAGGAGAAAGAAGAGGCTTGAAGCTAAGGTTGCACTGAAAACTGAGAGTGCTACTACTCTGCCTGCTGGAAAGAAGGTCACTGATGCAGAGGCAAAAACTTCATTCCCTAAGATGGCCGAAAAGGGAAGTGCTAAGGTAGGGGAATACTGACATCCGAAGGGCCAACTAGAGGCCATAGAGAAAGTGAAGAAATGGGTGAAAGAGGCCCAAGAGCACCTAAAGAACGTTGAGCCCATCCTAGAGGACGAGATTGATGATCTCTCTAGCATAAGCATGACAGTCTCACCCCCTCTCGACCAAAGTCGGGGAATGCGACCACACCACAAGCAGTATCGCTTAGGCCAAGTCTTGATGCTGCAGGCCCGCAAATCAGTCACGGCCATTGGCTAAGAAAATCTAGATTAGGAGAGAGATGAGTAGCCAACGACCTCCTTACCATGCTAGTGACTACCCCTATGATACTAAGTCTAGGAGACTTGCTTAAGCATCATCCCACCCTATGGCAAGACTCGAAATAGTGGATTAAAGGATCACGAGAGCAAGATCCTAATCTGCATGACCATGATGCAGAGACACAAATATCGACTTTGATGCTACACTCTGTGCCAAAGTCCTTGCACATTAATGCCTTCTAGGAGGGCACCGAGGTACATGCAGTCTTATCGGTCCTAGCCCTAGGCGACACAATGAGAAAGGGGATCGTAGACACAGGAGCTGGGGCTAGTGTACTTAGCCATGCAATGCTTCAGACTTGGGGAAACCCACCTGTTGAGATTACTAAGTTCAATGTCACACTAGCAAATGGTATGAGAGTGAAACTATTCGGGGTGCTAAAA
Source organism: Lygodium microphyllum (assembly GCF_053477565.2). Classification (NCBI taxonomy): domain Eukaryota; kingdom Viridiplantae; phylum Streptophyta; class Polypodiopsida; order Schizaeales; family Lygodiaceae; genus Lygodium; species Lygodium microphyllum. Next base: position 3,091 of record NW_028230259.1, on the reverse strand, counting down.
AACTGGCCAGTAAAAATCACAGGTGTCCAATTCTCGGTTGACTTTATAGTCATGAAGGGTGTGGACTACGATATCCTATTAGGCCGACCCTGGATGCACAATGCCAGTCATCGAAGATTGGGGTAATGGCTTAATCTTCCTTGGCAATAGAACGGACGCTGTGAGGGTAGAGATGGACACCTGGAAGACCTCACCAGTCGACTTGGATGCCATCTCTGTGATGCTTAAAGGGAACAATCAAGTCAAGAAGTCCTATGGACCCTTGACCAAGTATATTCCATGCGCAGAGGACGAGCGACATTAGATGCATGTCCTTGCTACAATCAACCTGCCATTCTCAAATCATGAGACATATGAGCAAGCCATCAAGACAATCACTAAGTCTAAAGATGCACCCTCCGTACCAGTTTGCATGATGGCAGGAACCCTCCAGGGGAGACTTAAACTTGTCACCTTTCAAGTGCCAAATAACAAGAGGGAACTCCAGGAGATTATGGAATATTTAACGGGCAAGCTAGCTGGCAATCCAATAGCAAACTTCAAACCACTTTAGGATCTCTTAAATGAATCCAAGTGGCAATGGATTAGGGTGCATGACTTGAACCTCATGTACAACTGGGCCGCCCGAATCCCCAAGGAGATTGTAGGAGATAGTCTAACGAAGAGGACTCCAATGACGAATACAAAGACTGTCGATCTTGCAGTGATGAAAGCAAGGGTGAGATGGATATTGTAGAATACGACACTGAGGGACGGAAAATAGAATAAATACGGACAGACTCCAAGCCACATAAAAAGAGTGTCTTCAAGATAGAGCGAGGGGTCATGCGCATCGATTGTGATCGCGCTTGGTTGGAACACGTAGGAGCCATAGATTTCAATCAAGCAGGCTTAGCCCAATCCACTACGACACCAGTGCTTAGGACAGAGTCACCATCTGAGTCGCGACCACCAAGGGAGACCACCTCTTCTAGCAAAGACGGGGAGTTTGACTCTGAGTCGAAGGTAAGTTCAAATAGCGACCCAGAGATACCTAGGCTGGCCAAGACCAGATGCACCAAGGGGGACCTACCCGTCCACTTGAGGTGCAGACGTTGAAAGAGGAAATGATAAAACAACCTAGGGACACACGAACAGAAGAACAGAGAAAATCTCAGGGCCTCCCTAAAAGATATATGAAATTCAAGAAAGGGGATAGGGTAGTGATCCTGTTGGGTGCCAAACGTCAAGGGCAAATGAGTGAACCGATCGAGAGACCAGCCAAGGTCAAGGAGGTGAACCTAGCCCAAGAAGGGGAGACACCCCGACCAGTCTTCATTGCCGATGACTTGATTGAGGAAGAGGAAACAAGTCTTGTCGCTCTCTTGCGAGAGTACATAGACGTATTTGCTTGGTCCTTAGAAGAGCTTAAGGAGGTAGATCTGAGTGTAGTGACTCATAACATAACCATGATACCAGATGCTACGTCAGTCAAGCAGTGACCGTACCCTATGAATCCAAAACACTCTCACGTGATCAAGGAAGAGATTGACAAGCTGATGAGAGCAGGATTCATTTACGAAATTGAGCACACGGACTAGGTATCGCCCATAGTCATTGTCATGAAGAAGAACGGAAAAATCAGAGTGTGCATCAATTACAAGAAGGTGAACACTGCTACTAAGAGGGACAACTATCCATTGCCGTACACTGAACACATGCTTAAAAGAGTGGCTGGCAAGGAAGCCTATAGTTTTCTAAACAGCTTCTCAAGATACAATCAGGTGCAAGTGCATCCTACCGATAGGCATAAGACTGCCTTCGCCACTAAGTGGAGTGTCTTTGCTTACATAGTCATGCCCTTCGGGTTAACTAATACCCCCGCCACCTTCCAATGCCTCATGTGTGCCATATTTAAAGACATGCTTCGGAAAGAGTTGGAAGTCTTTGTAGATGACATGTGTGTTCACTCGACCTGGAGGAAACACTTAGACAAACTCTGAGTAAACTTTAAGCAGTGTCGCCTATATCGTCTCTCCCTGAACCCCTTAAAGTGCCAGTTTTGGGTGAAGCATGGATGCATCCTAGGGCTCAAAGAACGGCATTGCCACTGACTTCTCGAAATTCAAGGTTATTGTTGATCTTCTGCCCCCAATCAACTATAAGGGAGTTCAATGCTTCTTAGGTCATACGGGATACTATCGGTGGTTTGTGTTGAATTACACATTGATTTCCAAACCTTTATACAAGCTGCTGATTGTCTTTGAATGGACTGAAGCATGCCAATGAGCATATGAAGAGTTGAAAAAGGCTCTAACCACATCACCGATTCTACGAGCCCCAAATTGGACCATTACCTTCCAGGTGCATATCGATGCCTCGAAATTTGCTGTGGGGGCAGTGTTATGCCAACCTGGCAAACACAACCTGGACTACCCAGTGAGCTTTGCTATCAGACAACTCACTGAGACGGAAATGAATTACTCAATGACAGAGAGAGAAGGCTTGGCCATGGTGTTTGCTATGAAGAAATTTTGGCATTACCTATTGGCTAGACCCTTTACCTTCTTTTTGGACCATCAAGCCTTGCTATATCTAGTGAATAAACCTTGCGCTAGAGGATGCATAACTCTTTGGCTCCTTCTGCTTTTGGAGTTTGACTTCTCCGTGGTTGTACGAAAAGGAAAATAGCACTACATAGCTGACCATATGTCATGCATCCCCACGGGAGAGGCCGCTGGAGAAGGCATGGCCGATGAATTGCCAGACGCCCATCTCTCTAACCTTTCCAACGAGAGAGATTTATTTAACGCCGATCTAACGCCATATTGGGCAGATGACATAGTCCAAGTGCTTGAGCACAGACTCCTTGAGCGACCGATAGAAAAGGCAAGACTTAGGTGACTCATCCTCAAGATCTAACCCTACCTGTTGATAGCAGGCCAGCTATATCGACTAGGGCAAGATGGACTACTGTGTAGATGTGTGTGCGATCATGAGATGCATGATGTGCTCTCAGAGGTGCATAGTGGAATCGTTGGTGGGCAGTTTAGCGGAGACACAATAGCCCGCAAGGTGCTGCAGTCTCAACTATGGTAGCCAATGCTTTTCG
>NW_028230255.1:0-17251 GCF_053477565.2 Lygodium microphyllum | reverse complement strand
AGAATAATTATAATAAAAGTCTAAGTTATAAGGCCTTGTAGTGCTTGTAGATTCACTATATCTTGCATGCACATATCTTAGGCATATATACATGGGAGGGCTTTGTCCCTTTTGCATAAAAAATATTTACTAGAGGAGCATCATCTTCATTTGGTTACTATTAATTTTTTATGTGTTCTACAGGCCTACTTTTGCTCTCCCTCCAACTCCCCCTTCTACTCTTCAATGATACAAACTTCATTTGGCTTCTCCTTTTCCTTCAGATCCCCCTTTTTCTCTTCATAGATAGCAGTCTCAATGGGATCCTTCTCTCTCTCTAGGTCCTTTACATAATAAGATAATGGATAGCCAATACGCTTACCATTGTGTATATAGAACCACTCAAGTACTTTTTGAATGTACTCCTTCTTGGACAAGTAGAGAAGTCTCTTAGAGTGACACATATCCTTCATCTCAAAGATCGTCTTGAGCTGAGTCCTTAAAGCATACAACTTAGCATGAGTACTCTAAACACTAAGCACGTCATCAACATAAAGCACTAAGATAATAAGGCTACCATCATAAGCATTCTTTGTGTATAGATACATATCCATATCAACATGAGAATATCCTTAGGAATGTATGAAAGCATTTAACTCATGGTACCATTGCCTAGGTGCATGCTTAAGCCCATAAAGGCTCTTCTTCAATTTTCACACTAAGTGTTCCTTGATTTCTTTCACAAAGCCCTTACATCACTACATATAAATATCCTCATGCATATTTCCATATAAAATATTATTTTCCTATCCATCTAGTATAAGTCCAAATCCATCTATGCAATCAAGGCCAATACTAAGGGTAGGGTAGTTATCTTGACCATAAGAGAGAATATATCATCAAAATCAACTCCCTTGTCCTATTTAAAACCCTTCATATAACTAATTTGACTATACATGTGTTGGATTAGGGTGACAAGAAACAATCTTCAAATTGTAAACCCACTTGCATGGCGATGCATGTTTTCCATTGGGTAAAGGAACCAAATCCCACGTATGATTTTTTTATAGTGAATCATACTTAAACTACATGGTTCTCTCCCAAGAGTTACCATCATCTTTGTGCATAGCCTCCTCATAAGTGAGAGACTCACCAACATTTTTCACCATGATATATTGCATAGAGGACTCAAAACGATCAAGAGGATGTGAGGCTCTAGTGGAGCATCTCAAGACTAGCTATGGTCCCTATATGGCATGTGTTCTCTTTTTTAAACATCATGATCATGCACAATAGGTGGATTCTAGGCCATTACATTACCAACAATAGCTATAGTAGTTTATCTAACAAGGGTTGGTTGTACTATAATAAGAGACTCCTCTCTTGAAAGATCGCCTTGCATATCTCAATTACTGGATTAGGTTGCTTATGCATCTTATCCTTGTAAAATATAACACCATAGTTGCAGCTAACCTTCCAAGCTTGTAGATCCCAAAAGGCAATAGGCCGTCTTGCCTACATCACCATATCCAAGAAAGATGCATTTGATGGACTTTGGATCCATCTTATTACATTTTCCTTTGGAAATATGGCAAGAAGCTTCACATCCAAAGACATGCAACTATGCATACAAGGGAGGTTTACTAGATCATATCTCATTTGAATATCTATCACCGAGTATAATGCATGGAGATATATTAGTTAAATAGATTGTATTAGTAAGTGCCTCATCCCAAAAGAACTATGGTAAGCTTGTCTAACTAAGCATATTATGAATTATTTTTTGAATGGTCCTATTCATATGCTCTATAAAACCATTCTACGATAGGATGTAAGGAGTAGCCAACTAACACTTAATATCCCTCTCATTATAATTTTTCTCAAATGCCTTAGAGACATATTCACTCCCATTGTTAGCTCAGATTAGTTCTTAGCCATAGCAAGAAAGCATTAAAATGTAGCTAATACATCTTATTTTCACTTAATAGGATGGGCCCAAACATTATGCAAATAATCATCAATGAACGTTACAAAGTACTTTGCACCACCTAATGATTGATAGAGGATGGAACCAAAAATTTCTAAATGAACAAGAGTCAAAGGCTCACCTACATGTATATAGCTAAACTTTTTATGAGAGTTATGTGTCTATTTGCCATATAAATAATTAGAAAAAGAGTTAGAACATGAGTAGTTAAGAGGCATCAAATTACTATAAATGATGGAGTACTTTCATTCATGTAGAGAGCTATATGTCCAAGACAGTGATGCTAACGAGATACATGAGGAAGATTAGTCACATCTAAGACATGACTGACAGATCTAGATACAAGAAAAGGATAGAGGCTACCAACCTAAGCACCTTGAGTAAAAACAAGATTGCCACAAGTAATCTTCCATGTAGAATCACCAAAAAAGACATGGTACCTATCATCATCTAGGTGTCCAGTGGAGATAATGATTTTAGTCAAAGATGAGACATGACATACATTATGAAACAAAAATGGAGGACCAATACCAAACTATAATCTCGTTTAACTTATGTCAATAATATTCAATTTAGTGTCATCTTCGAGTTTAACCAGAATTGTGATAGTACGATAGGTAGAAAACTAATGATGGCGCAAGGTAATATGAAATGAAGCCCCCCATCAAGAAGTCAACACTAAGAGCAAGAAGATGGTTAACTAAGTAGCATCAAGTAATTAAGGATCAAGTATGCAATCATCTGGATTATACTCCAAGGTATTTATCTCTTCTATCTTATTGGACTTAGAAACAATACTTTAATCATCAGAAGATTTGACATTATCTTGTACTTTTTATTTGCCTTTTCTGTATCTGTCATTATGCATCTTATGTCATGCATCCTTATGTGGCTTTGCTACCCACAATAATAAGTAATGTAGGACTTAGAACAACATGAATTACTACGTGATTTCCCATGAGAATTAGAATTTCCCACCCTATTAGACTATTTGTCTCTACCATAATGATTATCCCATTACCATCTAGTCTACCTTCCATTGTAAGTCTGTGAGAAGCGTGGGCTATGTCAACATTCTTCCTATTTGCTTCATTAATAAGAAAAGTGCATTCTATATTCTTGAGATAAAAGCCACCTTTAGGAGGGTTTGTACTCATAGTAGTGCAAAATGTATCCCAAGACTTAGGCAATATGACAAGCAAGAAAAAAGACTTGATAGTATCCTCAAACTTAAGATCCTACAAAGTAAGTTGGCTAAAAATGGAACAAAACTCATTTAAATGAGAAGACACTAGATATCCCCTCCTTCATGCAAAGGTCCATGATTTTCTTAAGCTAATACAATTGAGTTGTAGGACTCTTCTTATCATAGAGATCACAAATCTTTTGCCGTAATGTATAAGCACTATCCTCAGTCTCAATGACATTGAAGTATGTTTGCTTTGACAATACCAAAATGATGGTAGACTTACATAGCTCATTAAGCTCTTCCCATTCCTATGCATCATAAAGTTTTGGCTCTACGTCCTTTGATTCAAATGGCTTGGCTTGCTTCTTTTTCACCAATACATACCAAATCTAAGTCTTCCAATACTAAAAGTTATTGGCATCCAACTTCTCTATGTTTAAGTTAGCATTATCATTGAAAGAACTTCAAGCACCTTTCATTATGTTTGCCAAATAAAAAGAGTGTGGGTTTCCATAACAAAAGAAAATAAGCCCTAAAACCAAGGCAAAAGTCATGCAACTGGAAGAAGATTAAGCCAATACACTATTTTCCACAAGCAAAATCCACTAGAGTGCTGAATACAAGTGTTTGCTCTCAAAAGAACTACTCAAAATTGATTTTTAGTATGGCTGTCTACAAAATTGTAGTAAATAAATATTAACTATCCATAAACATAATAAAGAGTAAGCTCCCTCTACCAAGAAGATTTGGGAAGCAATCAGAATGTAAAAAAATGCAACTAGTAGTGTAAAGACAATGCAAAAACCATCAAGTACCAAAGAGACTATCAAAACATCCAAGGTATTAGGTAAATAAATGCATATTAAGCATGTATCCACCACTAAAAAATCCATAGATAATAAGTGACACAATGTGCCTAAATCAAAGGTAAATCATCCCACAATCATAAATCTCTAGTGACAACATATGCATCAATAGCATAAGAGAGTCTCCTACTAACTCAAATGAACTAAGCTCTGGTTATAAAATACCAAATACTCCCCATAATTGGAGAAATTTGAAAGTATCTAAATTTTCTCAATACCAAATTTGGAGTATTCAAAGTAGCAAATGAATTAAGCCCTAGATATAAAATACCAAATACTCCCCATTTGAGCAAATTTGTAGTATCCAAAGCAACAAAGGAAGCTCAATTTATAAAGCTTATAACATTTGAGTGCTCAAAATACATAGTGTATATATTCGAGAGAGCATAAACCTTCAATAAGTCTTTAATCTTGCAAGTGGAAATCATTGAAGAAATAGCCACTGCCCAAATGCAAATAGTTGAGTTCAAGTCCAAGTTATAGAGCTCAACATAAGTATATCTGAGTATAAACAATAGTGTCAAATATCAGCATGTACACTTCAATACATAGACATTAACTGTGAATGCTTGCTCTCCAAACCAAAAACATTATATTTTATGTAAAACAAAGACTTGAAACTCCACAAAATCAACTTGTTGAGCACTCAAATATGTAGTTATCATTGTGCTCTTCATTTTGAGCTATAGAACACCTCAGTCCACTCTAGTGCTCGATATCCAACTTAAGACACATAGAAGAACTACTTGGCTACCAATGCACATACACACTAGTGCAATCCTATTGCACACATCGTAGTGTATGTAGGTACTAATCCACTTGCATTTAGTTCATTACATACACATTGGACTTGGATGCTACACATAGTGCACACATGTAGTAGCAAATCTACCCAACCCATTCAAGTACTCTTATCTTTGTGCACTTCCATACTATACAAAACACTAGGCATACCCTCCTACACTTAGACATGATTGCATTATAGGATGGGATAGCCTAATCTTGGTGCGTATATGTACATTTGGACACCTGCTAGTGCACACATGCACTAACTTGTACCTCTGCATTGGACACCCACCCTACACCTCTTAGGAGAGTAGCATTCACAACACTATGATGCATAACTAGGTATAAGCCCCATCATTAAGACCACTCACCTTTTCTCTTATGCATATCAAACCTCATGCATACACCCGTGTGCAATGAAATAAAAGTGCACTCACCTAGCATACTAGTATGCATCTTAATTGCACTACACATAGTCCCTTGCTCATAGTGCACTTCATTATAGTTCACCACATAACCCATCCTAGGGAACCTACCTTGGTACCACACAAATAACCAAGTATATCCTAATCCATTTAAACACACTAACACATCCTACATGATCCCATGCACTTCTAGCTCATTCTAATACACCCATGTATACTTCAATGTGCATAAATGCACTATCATGCACATGTGTGTTTTGCACTTCACAATTCCACCAACTTAAGGTACTAGACTCCACCATAATGAAATTTTTCTACACCCTCCTTCCTAACCCATGTCCACCTACCTTAGTGTATAGTAGTAAGCCTACAATCAACCACTAGTGCATTACATTTTCATTGTTAAGGATAAAGACACCTATGCCTATGCCACCTTATATTTATTCACACATCTTGACCGCACATTGTACACTGCAGGTGGTAGGCAACCATTATTGTCACTATATTCTTTATTCTTTCAATGATTATTGAATAAAGGAAGTCCAACGACACATGACTATTGGAGTTCCCACATACAATTGCTTCCATTTACTTTCTCGCTCTATCCACACTAGCATAGCTCTTTCTTTGATCTTGCTTTTGCTTGTGTGCTTCCATCCAGACTCTACCTTTCAATTGGTATCAAACAAGGTATTTGAGGAGCTTCTTTATCCTTTTCTTTAGCTTGGATTCAAAGCTTAAACTCAAGGTTTTTATAGTAGTCATTGTTTCTTCCTTTTGAGGTATGCATTGAGTCATCCCTTTTCTCAGCTTGTTCCAACTTGCTCCTAGCTTGAGGTATTCTTTGGGCTTTATTGAGCTTTTTTGAGTGCTTATTGAGTTGAGGAGTAGCCATTCTATCCATTTTGAAGGGATACAAAGCATGCTTTAAAAGTTGTGGACAATTATGGTAGCTTGATAGCCATTTTGTATTTTGGGCATAACTTTTGCATACAATATTAGATTCAAGTGTTTTATAGCTAGAAATAAAGATTGCAACAAGAATTGCAGATACAAGCACTCATAGAGTTGATTCTATGAATTTTTTAAGTTTCTAAAGAATAAAAAATTTCTAGTTTGGATAGCAAACAATAAATTCCATAAAGCATGTTTGATGCTTTAGGGATGGTATTTTTGTGCATGGATGGTATGCTTATGCTGGTATTTGACTTGTTTAGATCTCAATTAGCTTACTTTTGCAAATATTTATTACTATCATGATAGTTTGAATGACAAGCATACAACCATGAGCTTCATACTTTGAAAACCTATTGTGCTTACATGATATTTCAAGCATTAGGGGAGATTTGTATTAAACTTTGGGCCTTCTAAGAAATTGCACCTTAGCATAGAGAGAGATAATTCAAAAATTAGTAAAAATGGCTAAAATTTCAAAAATTTTAAGGTTTTATTTCCCAAAATACACAAATTATCCCATAGCCTTTAAGTTGTAAATTATCCTTACTTAAGAGTTTAGAGGTTAGTTCTTGGAATTAAGTGTCTAATGCTCAAAACTTGGCGGCTCGTATTTGAATTGATTAGAATTAATGACATAGTTTGATTTTATCAAAATATGAGCCAAAAGACTATGTGAAGCCTTGCTAAGTTATGCCCGCCACATTACGTTTGGAATATTTCCATGTATTTTTCCTCATTTTTTAGAAAGAAACTTCACAAACATCACAAACAAGGATGGATGAAGCTGAATTAACATCACAAATGGAGATGGCTAGGGTGGAATCAATAGGGGTGGCTAGGGCAGAATCAACACCATGAATGGAGATAGTTGGGGTGAATCAACATCACAAAGGGAGATGATGGTGTTTGAATCATCATCAAAGAGATAAAAGAGAGAGGCATATCACCTCCATGTCAAGCTTGATTGCAAGTATTAGCCATTAAGTAAGAAAAACAAACCATGTCACATGTATTCTACATCAAATAACTTTGTAGGTTGCAAGGAGAGAGGAATATAGATATATGGACTGATGGGAAACTATATCCAAAAGATCCTTTGCATAACCTTGTGCCTTTTTTTAGGGATCAATGTAAGCACAAATTACTATAGAAAAAGGAGACAATTTTAGAGCTAGTGAAACAGAGAGATCAATCAAGACTTAAAGAAACAATGTTGGGGGTTCACAGACGATGCATGAAACTTTGAAATATTCAAGATGACATAAAGCTACGAAGTGGTGGTATCAAGAAAAGAATACATGTAGTGAAGTAAGCTCTTTGTTACTTTTTTCACCATCTCATAAAATATTTGTAAAATAATTTATGATAATGGAATATTTTTTAGTGTGAATATAAGGATATCCTACAACCCAATGAAGAAATGACTTCAAATATGGAGACATCAATTGAACACTTTAAAATGCTTCTAAAGGAAGCTATCAAAGCAATCTTGAAGGATCCAAAGTATCAAAATCATGCAAAATAGGAGATTGAGGTTGTCCTGAGAGAGGGAGTCAACTTAGCTCAAGGGATATGTAAGCTTTATTGGATGAGGTAGGTATATCTGGTAGGGGATACACAACTATTTACAAATCTCGTTACAGGAAGATGAATAAATATAAGCTACAAGGATCAATATTTCCAAATTGCAACTCTTTTTTCCGAATCTACAAGTTATTTTGCGAATCTGAAGTGTATTTTATCCTTATGAAAACTTGGTATCTTCGCCCTAAAAGATAATATGAGCATTTATACCTATGGCAAGCAATTCATGCGCTACCCTAGCCTAAACCACACTTAGCAGGATTTCAAATGATTTTCCAAGCCTGTTTAGACATTAGAATTTGTATCCACAAATTATTATAAATGTCCAATAAGTCTTATAAACTTTCGATATTTATTTAATTTATTGATACTAATAGTTTCAGGGTTGTCAAGTATTTCATAGTTGTTTTTGCTTCAACATTCTTGATATTTTAGGTAAGGTTTTCTCATTGATTCATATGTCAGTCGACTCATGATATTGACGCTCTCACTAATAAAACCATCAATATTAACATTGTGTGTGTTTTCAGCAAGAAAATAATTTTTACTTTATTATGCTCGTATTCTATGGTTTAATCAACGATGTCTGACCATTTGTCGAACTTTCAACATTATCTAGGAAGATCAATTTTCATTTAGCTATGTCATAAATGCAATGCTTTTTTTAAAAAAAACTTTATCCTAAGCGATGTGAAAATCATGTGTAATTTTTCTTTCATCTTTCAGATATCGAATTATATTATTAGGCACCTAATTTATGCGTGTCTAGTATATATTTTCGTATACAACTTTCTATTGATTTGATGCATTGATTATTTCATGATATTATCTAAATGATTTTATATAAATTATTATAAGACTCATATACATATGTTTATCATTAGCAAAATGAAAAAGAGATAGTCAGTTTGAGGAAAAATTATAAAATATTCCCTTCCCTAACACCGTCTACCTTTTTTTAGTTATTATAATCACACGTGTCATTAACGAAATAACAATAAATATTACAAAATAAACCATAATTACGATATTTTCTTCATGATAGGCATATAATCCTTTTTCAAGTGAAAGAGTCTTTTCACTGAATAGTTTATTATTATATTACTTAGGCCATTTTCATAAGCGGCAGTTCATATGCATCTTCTTTAAAATGCATTTATAATCATTTAAAGCCAAATATAGCAATAAGCTTATAAAACATTATTTTTTTCCAAACCAACGAGATGTTACATCTATTAGGTTTGTGGTAACGGGGGTTTCGCCAATTCCTACCATGTTATTTTTTCCATCGACCATTTTTCATGCTTCTTTTGCTTCAAATGGGCTTCTTGAATTCTTGCGACCTTGTGGAGCCATGGATGTCAGGCAAAAATAACGTGGTAGCTCAGGGAGAGTTGATGGTTGTCTAGAAAAATTTTGCTAGCATTTTGCTTAGCAATATGGCTGTGTAGAAGAAAGGCGTAACAGGGGGTAGAGAAAATGGAAATGAGGTAGAAGAGGGGTATTTTCCTTCTTCAAGGCTCAAGCTAGAATGGAAAAGAGATGTAGAGAAATGTTTCCATCATTAGGAGGTCTTCCTTCTTGCTTTCTTTGTGAAGGAGAAGGGTTGTATTTATAGCCATGAGGGGGAAACATACAGTCACTCATTCTTTTGGCTACTTGTCAAGAGCTAAGTAAGATTGATAAAAAATACTTTTTGATTGCCTACCTATTGGATGGTGGCATGGGGATGATTTTAAAATGCTTTCTCTCCCTCCAGGCATAAAAAACGTCATGATGTTTGGCCTGTTTTTTCACAAACATCTTTTTTCATCAAAATGACTTCATCTAGTAGTTTTTGGCCAAGTTACCTTGTGACTTATCTAGTTTATAAAGTCATGCCATACTCTTTGATACTTAACTTACTCAATATCATGCTCGTTCTTGTGCGTTCTTTGTCTATCGATTAAGGTTTTTGCAATTTGTCTTGCCGTTGCAAAATCAATGCGATCTTTGATGCATTAAATGGAATCAAGAATGCTAAATCAAATATAATGCAGGAAATATTATGATCAAGCCATCGTAATATTATTTACGAGGCGTATTTGTTTTTTTGTTGGCTGGGTTCATTGAGGTGTCTTCTCGTGTCAGATTGCAGAATTGATTTAATGCAAGATTTGATATTACATACGATCACTTATGTGATAACTCAACGAGTAATTTTCAAAAATTTCAAGCGTGAATTTATTTTATAAAGTGTTATGGCGGGAATATTACATTCTCTCCTCCTTAGAGGAATCGAGATGTCCTCATCTCAAAAAGAATTGGGGAAACTATTTTTCTAGAGATGCCTCTTCTATCCAAGTAGCATCCTTCTGAATAGTCTTTCCAATGGATAAGATACTCTCTAATGGTTCTATTTCTAAGAGACTTCTCTTTTACATCTAGGATCTTATCAGGTTGGAGTTCAAGGGCTCCTTGACTAGGCATTACAATTTGCTGGTCATCAAGAATATGATCTCTATTTGCCACATAAGCTTTCAGAAGACTAACGTGAAATACATTGTGGACTTTCACATGATCAGGAAGTTGCAGTTTGTAAGCATTAGCGCCTCGGCATTTGAGAACCTTGTATGGTCCATAAAACCTTGGACTCAACTTTTTGAACTTTTCCAATGACAAAGAACTCTTCTTTGGGCATACACGGATGAAAACCATGTCTCCCTCTTGGAAGATGTGCTCTTGTCGTCCTAGATTAGCATAAGCTTTCTAGCAATCTTTGGCAACTTAGATATCTTCTCTAATAATTTTGACTTGATCATCCATGTATTCTAGCATTTTCTTAGAAGCCTCAACCTTTAGGGTTGGATTAGAGAAATTCAATGGTGTTAAATAATCTTGTCCATACAATGCTTGAAATGGAGTCATTTGAATACTCTGGTGATATGATGCATTGTAGGAAAATTCTACTAAGGGCAAATATTGTATCCACTTTGTCAGATCTCTCGAACAATAAGCTCTCAGTATATCTTCAATGACCTGATTAACTCGCTTGGTTTGACCATCCGTTTGGGGATGGTAAGTTGTGCTAAAGCAAAGTTGGGTTCCAATTGCTTCAAATAGGCTTTTCCAGAAATGTGACATAAACAGAGAGTCACAGTCACTAACTATCCGTTTAGGCAATCCATGAAGTCTAAAGCTTTCTTTCACAAACAATTTTGCAATATCTGAAGCTTTGTAGTTGGTCTTGACTGGGATAAGATGAGTGACCTTTGTTAGCATATTCACAATCACCATGATTGAATTATACTCTGCTTGAATAGAAGGTAAGCCAACTGCGAAATCCATACTGATGAACTCACGTTTCATCTGTGGAATGTCAAGTGGCTGGAGCTTACCTGGAATTTTGACACGCTCAGCTTTCACCCACTGGAAACTTAGGCATTCAGTAACATATCTAAGTACATTATGATTCAGTCTTTCCCAGTAGTAACTTTTCCTAACTGCATTAAGAGTTTTTGCATAGCCAAGGTGTCATGAGAACAGGAAGTCATGGGCTTCCCATAATATCTTCTTTTTCAGCACACTTGACTGAGGGGAATGCATAGCCTTATCCTAGAATAGACAAGTCCATCATCCACAGTGAAATTTTTGGTATTTGACTCTGAGCTTAGGATCGGTGTCCTTAACTAGGATTTCTCTAAGCATTAATTGATCCTTGTCTACTACTTCTTTGGCTAGCTCAATGACTGGATTGCTAGGCATCGATATCATGGTAGCTAAAGTCTCTCCTTTTTAGATGGCTCTTCCATGATAAGTGCATTCAAAAAAGCTTTATGACTTAATGCATCAGCAATCACATTCTCTTTCCCAGGTCTGAACTTGATTTCAAAATCAAATTCTTGCAAGACTTTAATCCACCGACGTTGCCTCATGTTGAGGTCTAGTTGAGTAAAAATCCATTTGAGACTTTTGGGATCAGTGACCAAAGCAAACTTGCTTCCAAGCAGATAGTGTTGCCACAATTTGAGAGCATGGGTCACAACTAACAGCTCGAGATCATGGATGGCATAATTCCTCTCATGAATTTTTAGTTTCCTTGAGAAAATTAATCATGCTTATGCAACCATCAATACATGCACAAATAAAAAAAAGAAACAGTAGCAAGTGTTTTTAGCATAGGAAGCAGCCCCACCCAATTGTAGGGTTTCTCTTTTAAGGTCCCACCTTATTCTTAGGGTTTACTTCCTACTTGCAACTCTTTTTTCTGGATCCACAAGTTATTTCGTGAATCTGAAGTGTATTTTATCCTTATGAAAACTTGGTATTTTTGCCCTAAAAGATAGTATGGGCATTTATACCTATGGTAGACAAATTCATGCAATGCCCTGCCCTAACCCACACAGCAGGATTTCAAATGCTTTTCAAATTATGTTGAGACATTATAATTTGTATCGAGAAATTATTATAAATGTCCAATCAGTCTTACAGACTTTCGATATTTATGTAATTTCCTGATACTGATAGTTTTAGGGTTGTCGAGTATTTCATAGTTGTTTTTGCTTCAACATTCTCGATATTTTAGGTAAGGTTTTCTCGTTGATTCATATGTCGATCGACTCATGATATTGATGCTCTCGCTAATATAACCATTAATATTAGCATTGTGTGTGTTTTCAGCAAGAAAATAATTTTTATTTTATTCTGCTTGTATTCTATGGTTTAATCGATGATGTCTGACCATTTGTCGAACTTTCAACATTATCTAG
This sequence comes from Lygodium microphyllum, assembly GCF_053477565.2. NCBI lineage: Eukaryota > Viridiplantae > Streptophyta > Polypodiopsida > Schizaeales > Lygodiaceae > Lygodium > Lygodium microphyllum. The sequence goes on along the minus strand of NW_028230255.1, from coordinate 4,730 downwards.
GAAGATCAATTTTCATTTAGCTATGTCATAAATGCAATGTTAATTTTTTTTCTGAAAACTTTATTCTAAGCAATGCAAAAATCATAAGTGTAATTTTTCTTTCATTTTTCAGACATCGAATTATATTACTATGCACCTAATTTATGCGAGTCTAGTATATATTTTCCTATACAACTTTTTGTTGATTTACTGCATTGATTATTTTATGATATTATCTAAATGATTTTCTATAAATTATTATAAGACTCATATGTTTTCTTTAATCATTAGCAAAATCAAATAGAGATAGTCACTTTTAGTGAAAATTAATAAAATATTCCCTTTCCTAACACCGTCTACCTTCTTTTAGTTATTATAATCACATACGTCATTAACGAAATAACAATAAATATCACGAAATAAACCATAATTACGATATTTTCTTCATGATAAGCATATAATCTTTTTACAAGTGAACGAGTCTTTTCACTGAATAGTTTATTATTATATTACTTAGGCCATTTTCCTAAGCGATAGTTCATATGTGTCTTCTTTAAAATGCATTTATAATCATTTAAAACCAAATATAGCGATAAGCTTATAAAACATTATTTTTTTCCAAACTGACGAGATGTTACCTCTATCAGGTTTGTAGTAACGAGGGTTTCGCCAATTCCTACCGTATCATTTTCTCCATCGACCACATTTCTTGCTTCTTTTGCTTCAAATGGGCTTCTTCAATTTTTGCGACCTCGTGGAGCCATGGATGTCAAGCGAAATTAACGTGGTATCTCAGGGAGAGTTGGTGGTTGTCTAGAAAAATTTTGCCAACGTTTTGCTTAGCGATATGGCTATATGGAAGAAAGGCATAACAGGGGGTAGAGAAAATGGAAATGAGGTAGAAGAGGGGTATTTTCCTTCTTCAAGGCTCAAGCTAGAATGGAAAAGAGATGTAGAGAAAGTTTTCCATCATCAGGAGGTCTTCCTTCTTGCTTTCTTTGTGAAGAAGAGGGATTGTATTTATAGCCATGAGGGGGAAGCATACAATCACTCATTCTTTTAGCTACTTGTCAAGAGCTAAGTAAGCTTGATAAAAAATGCTTTTTGATTGCCTACCTATTGGATGGTGGCATGGGGATGATTTTAAAATGCTTTCTCTCCCTCCAAGCATAAAAAAGTCATGATTTTTTGTCTATTTTTTCAAAAACGTATTGTTTTCATCAAAATGACTTCATCTGGTAGTTTTTGGCCAAGTTACCTCGTGACTTATCTAGTTTATAAAGTCATGCCATACTCTTTGATACTTAACTTACTTAATATTATGCTCGTTCTTTGTCTATCGATTAAGGTTTTTGCGATATGTCTTGCCGTTGCAAAATCAATGCGATCTTTGATGCATTAAATGGAATCAGGAATGCTTAATCAAATATAATGCAGAAAATATTATGATCAATCCATCGTAATATTATTTACGAGACGTATTTGCTTTTTTGTTGGCTGGGTTCATTGAGGCGTCTTCTCGTGTCAGATTGCAGAATTGATTTAATGTAAGATTTGATATTACATGCGGTCACTTATGTGATAACTCAACGAGTAATTTTTAAAAAATTTCAAGCCCGAATTTGTTTTATGAAGTGTTATGGTGGGAATATTACAACCTCCAACATCATCACAAGATTATCAGCATCATCTTATAAGTTTCAATCAATTGCCACAACCTTTCCATTCACATAATGCCATCTCATGTAATATAAAGTTAGAATAAAATCATGTGATGCATTCATATATTTTTAAACAATAGGTTTCCATTCCACTTCACCATACTTCTTTTATATTGTAGGTCTGACACGTAGGAAGTCCATACATATCTTCAATTTGCATATAAATATTGATGTTGTTTTTCCAACTTTCTCATCATTTAAAAAATCCACAAAAAACATGTAATGGCATGAGGATTGCGATCTTCACATGTTTGCTAGCTAAATTAGGTCATAGATATATTTGAATATCTGCATAAATCTTTAATCTATGAGATTCACATATTTTTGCTTCTGGGATTGGCTACTCTTCTACACTATCCAACAATGAGAGAAGGACGGTTGAGAGATCCGAATCATGTTATGATTAATGGTGTATTGTAAAATTTGTCATTAAAAAAAACACCATCTTTGGTCAATGACCTATTAGAGGTCTCTTTGTATAACTACTCACCAATAGAGCCATGAATGGCATCAAAGATTCCAAAAATGCTTTTGATAGGTTGCTAATCTTCAAGGTTTGATGGATATATATCTACAACCCTAAATAGACTTCAGTAAATTCTTGAAATATAAAAAATCTATTTCAAGGCTATTGAAATTGTTTGAACTTACAATTTAGTTTATGGCATGGCATGTCAATAGTCTAGTTTTGCAAACACAGTTCTGAGTGTATATACACATGTATAAGCACCTCCTTGATTTTTTCCCCTAATCCTTCGACCTTGAAATCCTTGACTCACCCCTTGTAGGTGTCAATGAAATCATTTCCATGTCGCCTTCTCTTCCTTATCTACAACATAACCCAACTATCAATAGAGATGGTAGTAGGAATCCACCTATTGTTATCAAGATCAAAATTGTTGTAGAAGAGGAGGGATGCTTAGGATGTGAGGCTTTCATTGACATAGAAGATGAAACAAAAGAATTCGTTGAGTGAAAGGAGAGAATAGAATAGAAAATCTTGTGCAAAAAATGAAGGGATAACACGCACTTTGTTGAATTGTTTGAGTTTTGGAAAAAAGGGAGAGATTAGGAGGGAAAATGTTTGGGTGTATCATTTACGAATTTCAAGAAAATGACTAGGATACTACAAGTTTGTTTGGGAGACAAGAAATGTCTCCATCTACTATCTTTAATTGTGACAATACCTCTTGTTTCTCATCTTGTTTCTCGTGCCTCCATGAATTTATGCTCCAAAATTACCTAAAATTTCTTTTTTCAAAAATCTATAAAAATGAGATAAAAGACTTTAAAATTAACAAAATCCTATTTTACCATAATGGTAGCTCTCCTCCTATTGGTTGATAGGCTTTCTCTCTCTAAAACTAAAAGGCCCAAACTTGAGTCCAAATCTCCCCTAATGTATACTATATGTGTCTACAGTGATGTTTAGCATTGATGTATGAATTTAGATATGGTGATGATATGCCTTGGTACTTGGATTTTAGTGACACTTGATGTACTTGGGATTTGGTTAGTTTCTTTGAGCTTCCATGCTTTCTCACTTATGAGTATTAAAGATTCATTGGACACTTATACTCCCGGATATATTTGTGATCCACTTGACCTTCTAGAATGCTTTGATGTATATTTATTGAGCTTTGCTTGCTCATTTTTCATTCCATATTCACTTCTAATGGAAAACACTTTATTTACTTGGTAGATCTTAGTTCTTTGAGACTATGGGACTCTTGGTTTATGTATATGCATTAAAAAGCTCGATGTCATGAATTTCACCTATCGGAAGATGTAGCTATAGTAGGTACTAGTTCAAAAGAAGCATGTTATGTCCTTGAAAACCAAAAGTGTAAAGCCTAGAAATAGTGATTAAGATACTTGGGATGAGTTGCATGAGTTATGCAAATCCACTATGATGTTATCACAATCAAAACATGTTTATTTCAATGTTGTGGCACTTGAGGATAATGCTTATAGTTATGTAACATATATACAATCTTTAAAATGAGAAAAGTCTTGCTTTATAGTTGTACTAGTTGAAATAACTTATGGAACTTTCCATAAAGGGACTAGTGTGTCCATGCATTTAAATGAATTTCATTTTATTTTTAGCTAGTTGACTTCACAAGGCATTGAGTTGAAGGATAAGCTCTCTCCCTTGTTCTTACTTGTGATACTATAAGTCATGAGATACTTTTCATGCAACCATGTGTGCTAATATATCTAAGGATGGTTTGAAACTCTAGGATGTAGAGGATGCCTTACTCACAAAGGAGATAAATAGAAAGAATATGGATGCAACACACACTTCTCATACATTGACTGTTAGGGGCAAACATAATGTTAAGAAGGGTAATGATTGCCATAGTAGAGACTTGTAGAGATCTCAGTCTTGTGAACAATCTTGTAGTAAGTTTGGTGACCATAAGTCCTCTCTGACATGTCATTACTATGGGAAGTAGGGTCATATTTGGTCGTAGTGCCATACGATGTGTGATAATTCACACAAGGAAAAAGAAAGAGTAAAGTGAAAGATAAGTCTAATTATTGTAGTAGTATTTCTAATAAGTCCATCATGAAAATTGAGGAGATAAATACCTTGGAGTCTGAGTAAGATGATGATTATATCTTGGCACCTTCTTCTCTTGATGGTAGTCAATTAGCTGATGCTTCATCCAATTTTTCTTAGTGTTGGCTGCTTGATTCAAGGGCTTCTTTCCATGTTAGGGATTGGTTTCATTCCTATCATAGTATAACATGTTCTATTAGACTGAAAAATGACTTAGCATTGGACATTATTGACATCGGGTATGTATGACTGCAATTTTCTTTAGGTATTTATTTTACTCTACATAACATATGTCATGTATTGCCTTTGACCAAAAGTCTAGATAGTTGGATGACGTAAATTATTATGTAACTTTTGGATTCCACATGGAAGATTATCTATGGAAACCTTGTTTTTGCTTGAGGTACTAATGCTAACAACCTCTATACCTTGCTTGTATCTAGGTCTATTGACCATTTTTTAGT
>NW_028230254.1:0-17373 GCF_053477565.2 Lygodium microphyllum | reverse complement strand
CAATTGTCTCTGAGACAAGTAGGTTGATGAATTTGTTATTGAATGATATGTGGGCATCGTTTTGGGGGCTTGGAGATGACCACGAGTCAGTGATTTGCCAGAGGGGTTGTCGACTACCGTTTTTGCAGTTCCAAATGAATGTTAATAGGTTCAATGCCTTGCTACAACAATTGAGTCGTCAAATAAACGGTCCCAATTGAGGATGATTTGCTTAGCTGAGGCTTATGATCTATTATCGTCTCGCTTATATCTTACTTGAAAGTGCTTGGACCAATATTTTTTTTGTGATGATGTGTGCTTCCTTTTTGTGAAGCTTATAGTGGTTTTAATGTAACGATGTGATACCTCTTTCTTGAGGTTTGATCTGTATAAAGAATTATCATGTCTTGCAATGTGGATATAACTTTTTTTATTTTTGTAGTGTAGCACACGCGAGAGTAATATTCTCTAATTGTAATATTCACCTCTCTCACTCACTCACTCACACACACACACACACACACACTCTCTCTCTCTCTCTCTCTCTCTCTCTCTCTCTCTCTCTCTCTCTCTCTCTCTCTCTCTCTCTCTCTCTCTCTCTCTCTCTCTCTCTCTCTCTCTCTCTCTTCAACATTTGGATGAAGGTTATGATCTATTGTTGTCTTGCTTACGAAGATATTGAAATGCTTGGGCCACTGCTTTTTTTGTGATAATGTGTACTATCTTTTTTTGTAACGAGACTAAATTGAGTAAATTGTATTGGGTATCTACAGTGTGGTGTGATGTCTCTTTCTTGACGCTTGATATCATATCAAACAATGTGGATATATAACTTTATTCATTTTTATGATGTAATGCATGTGAGTAATATTTTCTAATTCTATAGTCTAATTGTAATATTCTCTCTCTCTCTCTCTCTCTCTCTCTCTCTCTCTCTCTCTCTCTCTCTCTCTCTCTCTCTAAGTCACTACCACCTTCAAAATTTGCCCCCCTCCCGTCGCGCTACCAAAATCCGCCCCCCCCCCTGCGCGGCAAACACACACACACACACTCTCTCTCTCTCTCTCTCTCTCTCTCTCTCTCTCTCTCTCTCTCTCTCTCTCTCTCTCTCTCTCTCTCTCTCTCTCTTATATTAATTAATTAATTAATTAATTAGTTAGTTAATTAATAGTTAAGTTATTAGTTAATATTAACGTTAATGTTAATTATTGATTAGTTAATGTTAATGTGAATGTGAATGTGAAATAGTTAATGTGAATGTGAATGTTAATGTGAATGTGAATGTGAATGTTAAATAGTTAATGTGAATGTGAATGTGAAATAGTTAATGTGAATGTGAATGTTAATGTGATTGTGAATGTGAATGTTAATTAATGTGAATGTTAAATAGTTAATGTGAATGTGAATGTTAATTAATGTGAATGTTAAATAGTTAATGTTAATGTGAATGTGAATGTGAATGTGAAATAGTTACTGTGAATGTGAATGTGAATGTGAAATAGTTAATGTGAATGTGAATGTTAATGTGAATGTGAATGTTAAATAGTTAATGTTAATCTGAATGTGAAATAGTTATTGTGAATGTGAATGTTAATGTGAATGTGAATGTTAAATAGTTAATGTGAATGTGAATGTTAAATAGTTAATGTTAATGTGAATGCTAAATAGTTGTTGTTAATGTGAATGTTAAAATGTTAAACTGTTAAAATGTTAAATAGTTAAATAGTTAAATAGTTATAGTTATAGTTATAGTTATTAATGATAATGATAATGATAATGATAATGATAATGACGATGATGATGATGATGATTGCTGTTGTACTGTTTATTAGTTTATTGTTGTTTAGATGGATATCTAATTAGTTTATGTAATGATGATGATGATGATGATCATGATCATGATCATGATGATTAATTAATAATTAATTAATGATCATCATCATCATCATTAGTTATAGTTTAAGTTTATTATTATTGTTGTTTTTGTTATTTTATTTTTTATTATTGTTATTATTGATGATGATGATAATGATGATTGCTCTTGTATTGTTTATTAGTTTATTGTTAGTTTATAATTGATTGTGGTATTATTTTATTTAGATAGATTAGATTAAGATAAGATTTAGATATTGTTTTATTAGTTTATAGTTCTATCTATCTAAATCTAATCTAAATAATAATATCTAAACTAAATAATAATATCTAATTCGTTTATATGATGATGATGATGATTGCTATTGTATTGTTTATTAGCTTGTTGTTAGTTTATAGTTTATTGTGGTATTATTAAGATAAGATTTAGATCATTAATGTTATAGTTAAAGTTTATTTATTAGTTTATTAGTAATTATGATTATGATTATTTTATTGTTATTATTATTGTTGTTGTTTTTTATTTAGATATTATTAGTTTATAGTTTATATATATCTAAATAATAATATCTTATTAGTTTATATAAAATATAATAATAATAATAATAATGATAATGATTACTGTTGTATTGTTTATTAGTTTATTGTTAGTTTATAGTTTATTGTGGTATTATTTTATTGTGATTAAGATAAGATTTAGATTTAGATTTAGATAGTTAATAGTTATAGTTTAAGTTTATTTATTAGTAATTATGATTATGATTATATTATTATTATTATTATTTATTGTTATTATTGTTGTTTCTTATTTAGATATTATTAGTTTATTATTGTTTAGATAGATATTATATCTAATTAGTTTATATTTATATAATATAATAATAGTAATAATAATGATAATGATAATGATGATCATGATGATTGCTGTTGTATTGTTTATTAGTTTATAGTTTATTTATTGTGGTATTATTTTGTTTAGATTTAGATTTAGATTTAGATTAGATATTGTTTTATATTATTATTGTTATCGTATTGTTTATTATTATTATTATTATTATTATATGATGTTATTTTATTTAGATATTATTAGTTAATTATTAGTTTATAGTTTATTTTATTGTGGTATTATTTTATTTAGAGTTAGATATTGTTTTAGTTAGTATTATTATTATTATATTTTATTGTTATGTTAATAGCTAATAGTTAATAGTTAATGTTATAGCTAATAGTTATTAGTTATAGTTTATTAGTAATTATGTTATGTTATGATATGATTATGGTGTTATTAGTTTATTATTGTTGTTTTTGTTATTTTATTATTATTAGTATACTAGTGTTTATTATTCTTATTATTATATAATGATGATTGCTATTGTGTTGTTTATTAGATTATTGTTAATTTATAGTTTATTGTGGTATTATTTTATTTGGATTTAGATTAATATTTAGATATTTTTATTTTATATTATTATTGTTGTTATTGTTATTACCAACAAATTGTGTTATTTTATTATTCTTCTTCTTATATAGCTATATAGTTTTGTTAATGGTAGTTATTTTAGCTTTGTTATTGTTAGTTATTATATTATATTATATTGCATTTATTGTTAGTTTGTTGTGGTATTGTTATTGTTATTTTAATTGTTGGTTTAGTTTATCATTATTTTATTAGTATAACTATATATACAAAAGAATAATAATCATAATATAAAATAATGTGAATAGTGATAATATAAAATAATTAGTTATAGTTGTAGTGAGTAATGATATAGTTGTAGTTGATAGTTATAGTTAGTTATAGTTGTAGTAAATAGTAATTAATAGTTAATAGTTACTTAGTCTTATTGTTTTGTTATTTTAATTAGTTTGGTTATTTGGTTGTTATTATTATTGTTATTAGTTTAGTTGTTATTCAATTTATTGTTATTAATATTGTTTTGTTATTTTAATTAGTTCCTTTAGTTGTTATTATTATTATTATATTAGTATATAGATATATGGATAAATAGATATAGATATAGATATAGATATAGATATAGATATAAAATATTAGATTAGATAGATATAGATATTAGTTTATTGTTATTGTTATCTTATTTTATTATTTTTATTATCTTGCTAATAAACGTTTTAGGATATGTGTTTTAAGACATGGAGTGGAAGGTAACTTTAAGATATGTGGAGATAAATTATATTATAATAAAATAATATATAGATATAGATATAGAAGATTAGATTAGATAGATATAGGTACAACTATCCTTTAGAACTCATTGCGATTTGTGGGGTTGGCATGGATGTAGTAACCCTTCATGGCATTAAAAATCCGTTATTGACATTTTTAAACTTAGGAGATTGTTTAGCATGTGAATTATAGTTTTATTGGCAGGGGTGGGGAATGTTGCATTGTCATGGGGCATGATTTTCTAAGAAAGGATATTGTGTGGTGTGCACCATGCAATGTTAGGTGCACCACCTAAAATACAACTCACTGGTCATTGTGGCGTCGGCTTTGATCCTTCACTGGATACATCCATTGTGACAAAAAGCCTAATCTCTCAACTAGGGAGCCATGAGAATTTTCTTGAAATAATCCAAATGCATCTTGAAGACCCACTTGAGTCTTATGTGTGGGATAAACAAATTGAAACCTCACTCTAGATGCTACTTACTCTAGCAAATTCTATTGTAGTCAATCATATGGTCTAATGCATGTATGTTTAAATTTAATACATTGGAAGTTAATCTAATGTCATCTAGGATTTTCCACTATTTCTAATTTTTAATATAAGATAAGAATAGTTGATATGCACCTTGATGTTGATGCATGTGTTTTGCGCAGCATGGAGGAAAAAAATGTGTATGTAGCAAATGTTGTGCAGTGCGCTCCCAGTGTGCAAATGAATATGTGCAAAGGGAAAGAGGTTATAAGGAAGAAGGCAGTTCGTCGTGCACTCAGGCATGCTGGAGGATATGAAAGTTCTGTTAGTTTAAAATTTTTAGAGTAATTCATCGCTTGGATGGGCTTGAGAAGCACGTAAAGGCACTATTTCGACGTCAAAGGGCTTCAGTTTCTCTTGGTGAGAGCATTGATAGCCATCTATAGAGGATTGAGAGAATTTTGGAGGAGAAATATGAAGGAAACCTTTGTGATGGGGTGAGGATATAGGATGAGTTGGAAGAAATCAAGGGTTACATATGAGCATGTCCAAAAGTATTGGCCACGTATTGGATCCTTGGATGATCATGATGAGAAGATGAAAGATCTCATTGACAGTGCTGGTCGTATAGAGGATGGCATATATGAGTTAATTGCTCACAAGGATGAAAAAGTTTCCCTTGATGTGCAACTTACTTCTTTGAAAGTTTCCCTTAATAGGTTTTCCGCAATGTTAACCCAGATGAATCACTGTGTGGGGTCATTCCCTTTCACTCGAGAGCATTGCCCTTGATGTGCAATTTGCTTCTTTCAAAGTTTATCTAGATAGGTTTTTGGCAATGTTAACTTGGATGAGTCGCCGTTGCATAAGCACATCCTTGAAAATCTCCATTTTGAAAAACATTGTCTATCTCTTCCAAATTGAAAATCGCCAGGTACTTGATATATATAATCTTTGCAAGAATTTTTAAATGAGTTGTGTTTTATTCGATTGATGAAAATCTCCATTTTAAAAAACATTCTCTATCTCTTTCAAATTATTAATATTTTTTAATCTCATTTTAATAGTTTATATTTTCATATTTTCACCTTGGTATTCATTCATCTTTGAGCATCGAACATCTTTGGATCTTTAACACATTCGAGCCTTTGGCAAGACCTATGTATGGATCTAGATGAATGAACATCCATTAGTAGGGCTTGCACAGAGACACACAAAGAGAGAGAGAGAGAGAGAGAGAGAGAGAGAGAGAGAGAGCGAGAGAGAGAGAGAGAGAGAGAGAGAGAGAGGAGAGGAGGTAAGGCATGGCTATATATCTGGTGAGTGTCATGTGCTCATGCATAATTATTTACACGTGTTTGTGCATGACTATTCTTTTGTCTTTGAGTCCAATACACTTTCGATTTAGGGTTTTCAGTTGGAAATGTGTTTGTCTTCAATGGCTTTGAGATTTCTCTATTGGGACTTTTATACTCTATTGAAAGTTTCGTGTAGTCATCATGGAATAAAGCAAAGCTATGGACGATGTTCCAGACATAGTGCATTCGACTCCATTGAATGTAATTGATTTGGTTGAATCAAAGAAAATATCCATGACATCATCTCTTTGACGCCTGCCTGCTTGGAGCCGTTCGCATGGGTATAGGAGATAGTTATTCTAATAATTCTATTTTCGCCAAGGTATTGTGTTCTTTTTGGGGAGATAGTCATTTGTGTATTTTGTTGCAGCCAAAGTGTGGAGTTTAATGGAGTAAATAAAGTTAATGTGCGAAAGATGAAAGAAGTGGCGAGGCAACAAGGAGGGCATGTTAGTAAATCCACAAGGACATCAACGATCCGAAGAAACACAAAGGCTGCTTCAAGTTCTTTGGAGTTTAAACGCCTCGAGACCAAGATGAATGAGTTGATGGAATTGCAGACGAGTTTATCCACATGTGTCGATCATGCACTTGCTATTTACTCTGTAGAATTGCATGAACAAGCTAAGGGTTTGTATGGTGTTGTGTGCGAGACAAAGCACACCCAGAGTGTTCTTCAACAAGTCTCGAGTGGTTTGGGTGGTGAAGTGAGGGAACTTTCAGCAATTGTCTCTGAGACAAGTAGGTTGATGAATTTGTTATTGAATGATATGTGGGCATCGTTTTGGGGGCTTGGAGATGACCACGAGTCAGTGATTTGCCAGAGGGGTTGTCGACTACCGTTTTTGCAGTTCCAAATGAATGTTAATAGGTTCAATGCCTTGCTACAACAATTGAGTCGTCAAATAAACGGTCCCAATTGAGGATGATTTGCTTAGCTGAGGCTTATGATCTATTATCGTCTCGCTTATATCTTACTTGAAAGTGCTTGGACCAATATTTTTTTTGTGATGATGTGTGCTTCCTTTTTGTGAAGCTTATAGTGGTTTTAATGTAACGATGTGATACCTCTTTCTTGAGGTTTGATCTGTATAAAGAATTATCATGTCTTGCAATGTGGATATAACTTTTTTTATTTTTGTAGTGTAGCACACGCGAGAGTAATATTCTCTAATTGTAATATTCACCTCTCTCACTCACTCACTCACTCACACACACACACACTCTCTCTCTCTCTCTCTCTCTCTCTCTCTCTCTCTCTCTCTCTCTCTCTCTCTCTCTCTCTCTCTCTCTCTCTCTCTCTCTCTCTCTCTTCAACATTTGGATGAAGGTTATGATCTATTGTTGTCTTGCTTACGAAGATATTGAAATGCTTGGGCCACTGCTTTTTTTGTGATAATGTGTACTATCTTTTTTTGTAACGAGACTAAATTGAGTAAATTGTATTGGGTATCTACAGTGTGGTGTGATGTCTCTTTCTTGACGCTTGATATCATATCAAACAATGTGGATATATAACTTTATTCATTTTTATGATGTAATGCATGTGAGTAATATTTTCTAATTCTATAGTCTAATTGTAATCTCTCTCTCTCTCTCTCTCTCTCTCTCTCTCTCTCTCTCTCTCTCTCTCTCTCTCTCTCTCTCTCTCTCTCTCTCTCTCTCTTTCTCTAAGTCACTACCACCTTCAAAATTTGCCCCCCTCCCGTCGCGCTACCGAAATCCGCCCCCCCCTGCGCGGCAAACACACACACACACACACACACTCTCTCTCTCTCTCTCTCTCTCTCTCTCTCTCTCTCTCTCTCTCTCTCTCTAAGTCACTACCACCTTCAAAATTTGCCCCCCTCCCGTCGCGCTACCGAAATCCGCCCCCCCTGCGCGGCAAACACACACACACACACACACACACACACACTCTCTCTCTCTCTCTCTCTCTCTCTCTCTCTTATATTAATTAATTAATTAATTAATTAGTTAGTTAATTAATAGTTAAGTTATTAGTTAATATTAACGTTAATGTTAATTATTGATTAGTTAATGTTAATGTGAATGTGAATGTGAAATAGTTAATGTGAATGTGAATGTTAATGTGAATGTGAATGTGAATGTTAAATAGTTAATGTGAATGTGAATGTGAAATAGTTAATGTGAATGTGAATGTTAATGTGATTGTGAATGTGAATGTTAATTAATGTGAATGTTAAATAGTTAATGTGAATGTGAATGTTAATTAATGTGAATGTTAAATAGTTAATGTTAATGTGAATGTGAATGTGAATGTGAAATAGTTACTGTGAATGTGAATGTGAATGTGAAATAGTTAATGTGAATGTGAATGTTAATGTGAATGTGAATGTTAAATAGTTAATGTTAATCTGAATGTGAAATAGTTATTGTGAATGTGAATGTTAATGTGAATGTGAATGTTAAATAGTTAATGTGAATGTGAATGTTAAATAGTTAATGTTAATGTGAATGCTAAATAGTTGTTGTTAATGTGAATGTTAAAATGTTAAACTGTTAAAATGTTAAATAGTTAAATAGTTAAATAGTTATAGTTATAGTTATAGTTATTAATGATAATGATAATGATAATGATAATGATAATGACGATGATGATGATGATGATTGCTGTTGTACTGTTTATTAGTTTATTGTTGTTTAGATGGATATCTAATTAGTTTATGTAATGATGATGATGATGATGATCATGATCATGATCATGATGATTAATTAATAATTAATTAATGATCATCATCATCATCATTAGTTATAGTTTAAGTTTATTATTATTGTTGTTTTTGTTATTTTATTTTTTATTATTGTTATTATTGATGATGATGATAATGATGATTGCTCTTGTATTGTTTATTAGTTTATTGTTAGTTTATAATTGATTGTGGTATTATTTTATTTAGATAGATTAGATTAAGATAAGATTTAGATATTGTTTTATTAGTTTATAGTTCTATCTATCTAAATCTAATCTAAATAATAATATCTAAACTAAATAATAATATCTAATTCGTTTATATGATGATGATGATGATTGCTATTGTATTGTTTATTAGCTTGTTGTTAGTTTATAGTTTATTGTGGTATTATTAAGATAAGATTTAGATCATTAATGTTATAGTTAAAGTTTATTTATTAGTTTATTAGTAATTATGATTATGATTATTTTATTGTTATTATTATTGTTGTTGTTTTTTATTTAGATATTATTAGTTTATAGTTTATATATATCTAAATAATAATATCTTATTAGTTTATATAAAATATAATAATGATGATGATGATTACTGTTGTATTGTTTATTAGTTTATTGTTAGTTTATAGTTTATTGTGGTATTATTTTATTGTGATTAAGATAAGATTTAGATTTAGATTTAGATAGTTAATAGTTATAGTTTAAGTTTATTTATTAGTAATTATGATTATGATTATATTATTATTATTATTATTTATTGTTATTATTGTTTTTTCTTATTTAGATATTATTATTTTATTATTGTTTAGATAGATATTATATCTAATTAGTTTATATTTATATAATATAATAATAGTAATAATAATGATAATGATAATGATGATCATGATGATTGCTGTTGTATTGTTTATTAGTTTATAGTTTATTTATTGTGGTATTATTTTGTTTAGATTTAGATTTAGATTTAGATTAGATATTGTTTTATATTATTATTGTTGTCGTATTGTTTATTATTATTATTATTATTATATGATGTTATTTTATTTAGATATTATTAGTTTATTGTTAGTTTATAGTTTATTTTATTGTGGTATTATTTTATTTAGAGTTAGATATTGTTTTAGTTAGTATTATTATTATTATATTTTATTGTTATGTTAATAGCTAATAGTTAATAGTTAATGTTATAGCTAATAGTTATTAGTTATAGTTTATTAGTAATTATGTTATGTTATGATATGATTATGGTGTTATTAGTTATTATTGTTGTTTTTGTTATTTTATTATTATTATATACTAGTGTTTATTATTCTTATTATTATATAATGATGATTGCTGTTGTGTTGTTTATTAGTTTATTGTTAATTTATAGTTTATTGTGGTATTATTTTATTTGGATTTAGATTAATATTTAGATATTTTTATTTTATATTATTATTGTTGTTATTGTTACTACCAACAAATTGTGTTATTTTATTATTCTTCTTCTTATATAGCTATATAGTTTTGTTAATGGTAGTTATTTTAGCTTTGTTATTGTTAGTTATTATATTATATTATATTGCATTTATTGTTAGTTTGTTGTGGTATTGTTATTGTTATTTTAATTGTTGGTTTAGTTTATCATTATTTTATTAGTATAACTATATATACAAAAGAATAATAATCATAATATAAAATAATGTGAATAGTGATAATATAAAATAATTAGTTATAGTTGTAGTGAGTAATGATATAGTTGTAGTTGATAGTTATAGTTAGTTATAGTTGTAGTAAATAGTAATTAATAGTTAATAGTTACTTAGTCTTATTGTTTTGTTATTTTAATTAGTTTGGTTATTTGGTTATTATTATTATTGTTATTAGTTTAGTTGTTATTCAATTTATTGTTATTAATATTGTTTTGTTATTTTAATTAGTTCCTTTAGTTGTTATTATTATTATTATATTAGTATATAGATATATGGATAAATAGATATAGATATAGATATAGAATATTAGATTAGATAGATATAGATATTAGTTTATTGTTATTGTTATCTTATTTTATTATTTTTATTATCTTACTAATAAACGTTTTAGGATATGTGTTTTAAGACATGGAGTGGAAGGTAACTTTAAGATATGTGGAGATAAATTATATTATAATAAAATAATATATAGATATAGATATAGAAGATTAGATTAGATAGATATAGGTACAACTATCCTTTAGAACTCATTGCGATTTGTAGGGTTGGCATGGATGTAGTAACCCTTCATGGCATTAAAAATCCGTTATTGATGTTTTTAAACTTAGGAGATTGTTTAGCGTGTGAATTATAGTTTTATTGGCAGGGGTGGGGAATGTTGCATTGTCATGGGGCATGATTTTCTAAGAAAGGATATTGTGTGGTGTGCACCATGCAATGTTAGGTGCACCACCTAAAATACAACTCACTGGTCATTGTGGCGTCAGCTTTGATCCTTCACTGGATACATCCATTGTGACAAAAAGCCTAATCTCTCAACTAGGGAGCCATGAGAATTTGCTTGAAATAATCCAAATGCATCTTGAAGACCCACTTGAGTCTTATGTGTGGGATAAACAAATTGAAACCTCACTCTAGATGCTACTTACTCTAGCAAATTCTATTGTAGTCAATCATATGGTCTAATGCATGTATGTTTAAATTTAATGCATTGGAAGTTAATCTAATGTCATCTAGGATTTTCCACTCTTTCTAATTTTTAATATAAGATAAGAATAGTTGATATGCACCTTGATGTTGATGCATGTGTTTTGCGCAGCATGGAGGAAAAAAATGTGTATGTAGCAAATGTTGTGCAGTGCGCTCCCAGTGTGCAAATGAATATGTGCAAAGGGAAAGAGGTTATAAGGAAGAAGGCAGTTCGTCGTGCACTCAGGCATGCTGGAGGATATGAAAGTTCTGTTAGTTTAAAATTTTTAGAGTAATTCATCGCTTGGATGGGCTTGAGAAGCACGTAAAGGCACTATTTCGACGTCAAAGGGCTTCAGTTTCTCTTGGTAAGAGCATTGATAGCCATCTATAGAGGATTGAGAGAATTTTGGAGGAGAAATATGAAGGAAACCTTTGTGATGGGGTGAGGACATAGGATGAGTTGGAAGAAATCAAGGGTTACATATGAGCATGTCCAAAAGTATTGGCCACGTATTGGATCCTTGGATGATCATGATGAGAAGATGAAAGATCTCATTGACAGTGCTGGTCGTATAGAGGATAGCATATATGAGTTAATTGCTCACAAGGATGAAAAAGTTTCCCTTGATGTGCAACTTACTTCTTTGAAAGTTTCCCTTAATAGGTTTTCCGCAATGTTAACCCAGATGAATCACTGTGTGGGGTCATTCCCTTTCACTCGAGAGCATTGCCCTTGATGTGCAATTTGCTTCTTTCAAAGTTTATCTAGATAGGTTTTTGGCAATGTTAACTTGGATGAGTCGCCGTTGCATAAGCACATCCTTGAAAATCTCCATTTTGAAAAACATTGTCTATCTCTTCCAAATTGAAAATCGCCACGTACTTGATATATATAATCTTTGCAAGAATTTTTAAATGAGTTGTGTTTTATTCGATTGATGAAAATCTCCATTTTTAAAAACATTGTCTATCTCTTTCAAATTATTAATATTTTTTAATCTCATTTTAATAGTTTATATTTTCATATTTTCACCTTGGTATTCATTCATCTTTGAGCATCGAACATCTTTGGATCTTTAACACATTCGAGCCTTTGGAAAGACCTATGTATGGATCTAGATGAATGAACATCCATTAGTAGGGCTTGCACAGAGACACACAAAGAGAGAGAGAGAGAGAGAGAGAGAGAGAGAGAGAGAGAGAGAGAGAGAGAGAGAGAGAGAGAGAGAGAGAGAGAGAGAGATATAGAGAGAGAGAGAGAGAGAGAGAGGAGAGGAGGTAAGGCATGGCTATATATCTGGTGAGTGTCATGTGCTCATGCATAATTATTTACACGTGTTTGTGCATGACTATTCTTTTGTCTTTGAGTCCAATACACTTTCGATTTAGGGTTTTCAGTTGGAAATGTGTTTGTCTTCAATGGCTTTGATATTTCTCTATTGGGACTTTTATACTCTATTGAAAGTTTGTAGTCATCATGGAATAAAGCAAAGCTATGGACGATGTTCCAGACATAGTGCATTCGACTCCATTGAATGTAATTGATTTGGTTGAATCAAAGAAAACATCCATGACATCATCTCTTTGACGCCTGCCTGCTTGGAGCCGTTCGCATGGGTATAGGAGATAGTTATTCTAATAATTCTATTTTCGCCAAGGTATTGTGTTCTTTTTGGGGAGATAGTCATTTGTGTATTTTGTTGCAGCCAAAGTGTGGAGTTTAATGAAGTAAATAAAGTTAATGTGCGAAAGATGAAAGAAATGGCGAGGCAACAAGGAGGGCATGTTAGTAAATCCACAAGGACATCAACGATCCGAAGAAACACAAAGGCTGCTTCAAGTTCTTTGGAGTTTAAACGCCTCGAGACCAAGATGAATGAGTTGATGGAATTGCAGACGAGTTTATCCACATGTGTCGATCATGCACTTGCTATTTACTCTGTAGAATTGCATGAACAAGCTAAGGGTTTGTATGGTGTTGTGTGCGAGACAAAGCACACCCAGAGTGTTCTTCAACAAGTCTCGAGTGGTTTGGGTGGTGAAGTGAGGGAACTTTCAGCAATTGTCTCTGAGACAAGTAGGTTGATGAATTTGTTATTGAATGATATGTGGGCATCGTTTTGGGGGCTTGGAGATGACCACGAGTCAGTGATTTGCCAGAGGGGTTGTCGACTACCGTTTTTGCATTTCCAAATGAATGTTAATAGGTTCAATGCCTTGCTACAACAATTGAGTCGTCAAATAAACGGTCCCAATTGAGGATGATTTGCTTAGCTGAGGCTTATGATCTATTATCGTCTCGCTTATATCTTACTTGAAAGTGCTTGGACCAATATTTTTTTTGTGATGATGTGTGCTTCCTTTTTGCGAAGCTTATATTGGTTTTAATGTAATGATGTGATACCTCTTTCTTGAGGTTTGATCTGTATAAAGAATTATCATGTCTTGCAATGTGGATATAACTTTTTTTATTTTTGTAGTGTAGCGCACGCGAGAGTAACATTCTCTAATTGTAATATTCACCTCTCTCACTCACTCACTAACACACACACACACACACTCTCTCTCTCTCTCTCTCTCTCTCTCTCTCTCTCTCTCTCTCTCTCTCTCTCTCTCTCTCTTCAACATTTGGATGAAGGTTATGATCTATTGTTGTCTTGCTTATGAAGATATTGAAATGCTTGGGCCACTGCTTTTTTTGTGATAATGTGTACTATCTTTTTTTGTAACGAGACTAAATTGAGTAAATTGTATTGGGTATCTACAGTGTGGTGTGATGTCTCTTTCTTGACGCTTGATATCATATCAAACAATGTGGATATATAACTTTATTCATTTTTATGATGTAATGCATGTGAGTAATATTTTCTAATTCTATAGTCTAATTGTAATATTCTCTCTCTCTCTCTCTCTCTCTCTCTCTCTCTCTCTCTCTCTCTCTCTCTCTCTCTCTCTCGCCAAGTCACTGCCGCCTTCGAAATTTGCCCCCCTCCCGTCGCGCTACCGAAATCCCCCTCCCGTCGCGCTACCGAAATCCCCCCCCCCCCCCCCGCGGCAAACACGCTCTCTCTCTCTCTCTCTCTCTCTCTCTCTCTCTCTTATTAATTAATTAATTAATTAGTTAGTTAGTTAATTAATAGTTAAGTTATTTATAGTTAATGTTAATGTTAATGTTATTAGTTAATGTTAATTATTGATAGTTAATGTTAATGTGAATGTGAATGTGAAATAGTTAATGTGAATGTGAATGTGAATGTTAAATAGTTAATGTGAATGTGAATGTGAAATAGTTAATGTGAATGTGAATGTTAATGTGATTGTGAATGTGAATGTTAATTAATGTGAATGTGAATGTGAAATAGTTACTACGAATGTGAATGTGAATGTGAATGTGAAATAGTTAATGTGAATGTGAATGTTAAATAGTTAATGTTAATGTGAATGTGAAATAGTTATTGTGAATGTGAATGTTAAATAGTTAATGTGAATGTGAATGTTAAATAGTTAATGTTAATGTGAATGCTAAATAGTTGTTGTTAATGTGAATGTTAAAATGTTAAATAGTTAAATAGTTAAATAGTTAAATAGTTATAGTTATAGTTATAGTTATTAATGATAATGATAATGATGATGATGATTGCTGTTGTACTGTTTATTAGTTTATTGTTGTTTAGATGGATATCTAATTAGTTTATATAATGATGATGATGATGATTAATTAATAATTAATTAATCATCATCATCATCATCATCATTAGTTATAGTTTAAGTTTATTATTATTGTTGTTTTTGTTACTTTATTTTTTATTATTGTTATTATTGATGATGATGATAATGATGATTGCTCTTGTATTGTTTATTAGTTTATTGTTAGTTTATAATTGATTGTGGTATTATTTTATTTAGATAGATTAGATTAAGATAAGATTTAGATATTGTTTTATTAGTTTATAGTTCTATCTATCTAAATCTAATCTAAATAATAATATCTAAACTAAATAATAATATCTAATTCGTTTATATGATGATGATGATGATTGCTATTGTATTGTTTATTAGCTTGTTGTTAGTGTCAGAGAGAGAACTAGGGAGAGAAGAAGAGGAGAGAGAAAGACTGCAGAGGAGAGAGAAAGACTGCAGGAAGAGAGAGAAATAGAGTGACGAGGAGAGAGAAAGACTAGAATTGGAGAGAGAAAGACAGGAAAGATGAAGAAGCCATGGAAGCTTGGAGCAAGAAGGGAGAGAAAGATTGTAATTGTATTGATATGTCAAAAAGATGTGAAAAATTACAACTTCTCTCCTTATATACCAGTGTCAGTGTGACATGGCATATTATTAACATTCTAAGTATTCCCAGCTTCTTACAATCCATCCCTTCCCAAAAGTTTTTGTCCCCAAAAACAAAACTAGAAAGAGCTAAAGAAAAGATGGATAGAACAGAGTACTACTCTGTTTTACAGCTTAACAAATAGGGAATGAATGAAGAATTTATCATTACAAGGGCTGAATTTGAAGTACGAAAAGTGGACCCTGCTATATACATGATTTGAAGAACCTTAGAAGCCATTGGAGCCATAGAATCTTCAACAAATAGTTCCAGAAGAAAGTAGACAGCTTGCTGGAATAACAGTCCCTGCTGGACCAAATCAGCCATAACTTTTGATAGAAGTGTCCAAATGAAATGTACCACATATCAAAACGAAGCTCTTGAAGAGTACTTTAAGCTCATGTAGATAGCTCAATTCTGAAAATGAAGTACGACAAAAACTGTTCTAAAACAGCGTGCTGTCCTGAACCAGTCTGCACCAATACTAGCTCCATAAGCAATAGGCTTCAACCACTAATGTATCCTTCAAGTATGGATACTCATCCAATATTGAATCAGGTCTCCAAGAAGCCTCTTCAGAGGGTAAACCTCTCCATTTAATCAAATATTCCACAATAGAACGTGATCGAAGCTTCTTTTCACGCTGACCTATAACAGCCTCTGGGATGTACTGAACAATACCATCTTCATCAATAGGTGGCAGCTCATCAACTAAATCCATTGGATCACCATAATAGGGCTTGAGCTGACTAACATGGAAGACGTTATGAATTTTTGTAGAAGAGGGAAGCTCTAGTCTGTATGCCAAATCTCCAATCCGCTTAAGGATCCTGTAAGGGCCATAGAATCTGTGGGCAAGCTTATTACTGGATCCATCTTTCAATGTAGAATACTTGGATTTGGGCACCTTCAACAAAACCAGCTCTCCTTCCTGGAACTCTAAAGGCCTCCTCTTCTCATCAGCATACATCTTCATCTGATCTTGAGCCTTCCTTAGATTCACCTTGCATTGCTGAAGAAGGGTCTGCATTCTATCCAACTCTTCCTTCCCATGAGGGTTGATCTTTTCGTTAAAAATGACTGTGGGTAGGGGCACCTTGTAACCATACAAAGCCTCAAAGGGTGAAACTCCTATGCTCGCATGAGTGGAATTATTATAAGCAAACTCAGCCAGGTGTAACCAAGAATCCCATGAGGTTTGGACATCATAGCAAAAATGGCGAAGATAAGTCTCCAACCATTTATTAACTCTCTCTGTCTGTCCATCAGTTTGGGGATGATAAGCCGTAGATGGAGCCAACTTGGTACCCATAGATGTAAATACCGCTTGCCAAAAGTTACTCATAAACTTTGAGTCCCTATCATGGACAATCACCTGCGGTAATCCATGCAATCTGAAAATATGCTCCATAAACTGGTTGGCCACCTGAGAAGCAGTAAACTGAATTTTTGTTGGGATAAAATGAGCTGCTTTGGTGAGTCTGTCAACCACCACATAAATGCTATTCCACCCCTTCTTGGTAGTAGGTAAGCCAGTGATAAAGTCCATAGTAATATGAGTCCATTTACCCGTAGGAATAGGCAATGGCTGCAATAAACCTCCTGGCTTATGGGTGCTATCCTTATTTTGCTGACAAGGCATACACTTCATAACGAAGTCCTTGACATCTTTCCACAGTCCTTTCCAATAAAAGCTCTTGCTGATCCTGTCATAAGTCTTGAAAACTCCCAAGTGTCCAGCTAAAGGCGAAGAATGCATCTCCTCCATAATTTTTCGCTTGAAGGAAGAAGTAGAGGGAAT
>NW_028230253.1:0-17396 GCF_053477565.2 Lygodium microphyllum | reverse complement strand
TGTTAATAATGAAAAGTGGATGGGTGGTCTTCTTTGATGAAACCATTCTACCATTGGGTAGACTTGCTTAGCTAGGTGGCTTCTCCAAAATTTAGGAAAGGGCCAAAAACGCATGGTCATCAAAGTGTTAAAACTGACTGAGCACTATTTTAGGAGGCAAGTGTGAGACTATGCCTTATGGGTAGAGGATTTGAGTCTCAAATCCCCCTCATTTCTCACTCCCATTAAACCAAGTGTAGAGTTTGGCCACCTTGAGTCCTTGACAACTCATACAATAGTGATTGTCTTAACACTAGATTACTATCAGAGACCATAGTTGTGTCTTTAGGAACTCATAGTCATGGGATGAGGCTAGACATTTCGCATGGGAGATAGACCTAGGGAACACCTAGTTGCCTAAATCTACATGCTCATATTAGTGGTAGCACCAATGGTAACAACTAGGATCAAATCCCTATACAATTGAACTAACCTCCTTGTGATGTTTGGATCGGATACATTTCGATTCGCTACATGAGGTAGTACATTTATTTCATCATTTATATAGTATAGATCCACTATATGATGTAGCATTAGTATGTGGTTGGCTACCTTTTTTTTTTTTGGTTTATCAAACAACTAAGGACAATTATTTTTTAACCTAGGTAATGTTATGAAATCCATATGGATTTTAATTATTTATTTTGTGTATTTTACTTTTCTATTTGTCACATGATTTGACTTATTATGTGTACGCCCATATGTAACACTAATCACATTATGCATGGCAGATAAATGTTAATAACCTAATGTGTTTTTTATTGTGGTGATTAGATTATTAAACAAAGTTATGAAAAATAAGTATTTTGAGGAGTGCATTTTAAATCATAGGAATTATTTATTCTTGGGTACGTTATAGCATGGAAATATTGTATTTTTAGGTGCTCTCTAGCAGGGAGATATTGTATTACACACACCCGAATTATTTATTTTGATGTAACTTTTGTGCAAGGCCTAAAGGACTTGATTATAATTTTTTTTGTAAACAACAAGGTTGTTCCAAGCTTATATCCCCCTATTTGACCATCAATCCACCAATAGCTTGGCCCACAAGGCCTTATGCTCAACCTATCCATTTGCTTCTTGGGATTGCCCCACCAATCACCCTAGATAGCCAACTCTAAAACCACTCTCAACCTCTCAAACAATAAAAAACCATGCTTGGGCCATCCTGTATGTCTTGGCCCCTCAGACTTGATCACCAATGCAATGGCCCACTTAGTCCCTTACCTTAGGCACCCAAGAATAAGGACCTCCACAAAGGCCACAAGGCCATGACCTTTTTGACCATATTGGGATACTATCCTACCCACCCATCTCTATGGGCACTGACTCTACATAGGATGCTATAAGGCCATATGCACTCAATGTGAATCATTCTACTCATAGGTACATCATCATCCCAACATAATCACATGCACACTTTTGGCCCTTATGCATTCATAGTTACCCAAGTTCTAGGCATTCTATTAGGACACTTACGCACATAGTATAACACCATGTAGGGACACACAATTCCTTTGTGGGCTAAATACAATCTCTTTTCCTTAGGTAAGTTACTCATGAATATATATGTGCATCACCTGAGTTCAAAAAATGTATTTTCAAAATATCATTTTTATACATTTCTTACATATACAAGGGTGTAATATAAATGTGTTATTTACAGATTGAATAAAAAAGTCTTATGTTTTATTTAGAAAATTTTCATAGATAAGGATATTTATAAATAGGCCTTGAATGCATGTGATGTAGAGAATATACATATAGTAATTTCCCTAAGCTCTTTTCACCTAGGACATCACCATATATTTTGTAGGAGTTAGCCCTAGTTTCAGTGCATGCATGGAAAATCGCAAGTTCTTAGGCTCTTATGCATTACCATAGACCATGTAGGACCACCATCTTACTTAAGCACAACTACATTGATAGATTCCACCTTCTTTTAGAGAAATATTAACCTCTTTTGAGAAAGATAGGAAAGGATCCAAAAAAAATCTAAGAAATAAAAATTACAACCACCAGAAGCAAGGATATATTAATTTTTAAGCCATAACACGATTGCTTTTTGTGTCATGAATTTTATTTTAGATATTTGTAAATTTTTGAAGGACATTACATGCATTTAAAGAGAGTCAAGATTTCTCCCATGTAAATTGTAATTTTTTTAAAAAGGTAGAATAGTCAAATGTATAACAAACATCAAGTATTGTAGGCATGGATCTTCGATTCTCTCTAGACCAAAAACACCAATTAAATAAAAAAAGCATGAAAAAGTAAAAGGAGGTTCAATTTGGGACCAATAAGAGATACACCCTTATGTAAAACATCCAAAAATAAAATGGATAAACTTATTCTTAAGATTTGCAATTGTAAGAGATCTCTCACCTTGCTTCTTGCTTCTATCTTTCTTCTTAAGTGGAGAGGGTGTGAGAGGGCACGTGAGGGTGAGAGAGGAAGAGTGTGAGGGAGAGTGAGGGAATATGCATGAAGTTATTATTCTTTCCTAATTTCCTTTTCCACATCTTCTTCATGGGCAAGCTAGGAGAATTGAAGGCTATGGAGATGAAGCACATTTGAGGAGCATTGGTTGAATCATGGAGCCATAAAGGAGCCTTCATGGATAAACCATTGTGAAGAGGTAAAATCATTGAGATTGCCATGTTATGCATGAGAGTATGCAATGATAATGTGAAAGGTAATCATCACTGCATCAATAAAAGTGATTGAAATAATAAGTGTTCCTTCAAGTTCAACATTTTTCTTGAGAAAACTCCAATCTTTTGGTTCCCTTATAAAGACAGTCGGACTAAATCTATGAATAAAGTATGCACTCTCTATGGTGAGTGGTGGAATAGGATCTTGCACTCTCAACTACTATAGTAATTAGTTTAGGATGAGTAGATAGAGAGGAGATCAATTTATTATGAGTTTTGAGTTTTGATTTTATTTTCTGGTTATCATTGACTTTGTAGCAATGAGAAAAATGCCAAAATACCAAAGTATGAAATTCAAAAATTAAAAAAAATGAACTTTTGAGTCTTTGTTTTCCATAGGATGATAAGGGATGGAAGAATGGGACTTAAAAGAAGAAGAGGTATATATGGAGGAGCTAGTACGTTATGAGGATTTAGAGCATCCCACATATAACATTATCTTTTTTGTTCTAATGCAAATAACTCACTTTATGTGAGGACATGTGATTCTGCTTCATTCACTACAAGTGGTATCAGAGCATCAGGATTTGGTCCCTTTCTCCTTTCCTCTTTCTCTATCTAGTTTCCTTTTCAAATTTGAAACCCTAGTTACTCAGGTCAAAGGTACACATACAACAAGTAGGACAACAATTAATTACAACTTTTATTCGAGTAAGCAAGAGCTGTGGTTGGAGCTTTAGATATTTCTAGAGGTAACATGGCTGATTTAGCATGTCATCACTCTTTCCCATGTATCTTGTAGGGGCCTTAGGGCAAGTTGGAGGCTTAGGAGTTAGAGAAGAGTAAAAGTTACAGTTACTTTTTGTTCTAGGCTTCTCTGTCTTCTTGCCACAAGATTTTTCCTCAGGCTGCCATGGTGGACTACCCCTAAATCTTCTCCTCCTAGTACAAGCACCCCTTAATCTTAGCTCCTAGCTACCCCAACATATTTCCTTGAGTGATCCTCAATGTGCCAAGAACCATTGTGCCAATTCTCTCAGCCACGTGGGCAATAGGTAGTAGCTTGCAAAATGGGCAACATTTTGCGTTGATCTACCTATAGCATTGTCCTCAACCCCACCTCCTCCCCAATCGACCCATTTTCAAGTTGGAACTCTAGAGCACAAGGCACTCTCCTCCCATGGTAAATTTTGAGCTCCTCCTACCCCTTCTTACTAGCTTCCCTTCTTGAATGAGACACCCTATTGTATAGTGCTTGGGACAGCCATTCAAGCTGCAGCCTAAGATCTCAAATTAGCCTAAAATCCTAGAAGCTCATCCTTTAGGAGATTCTTTAGCCATTCTTGACTTGTCTTACCCAGATTGAAGACATGGAAACATGCAGGGAACTCTGATGGACAGTCATGGAAACTCCATTTGAAGCTTTCCATTCTTGAAGATCAACCTGAGGAACAAGCATGGGAGCCCCACCATTAGAGGAGGAAGCATCAAATCCCTAAATATTTCATCTATTGGAGTACTCTACTCACGCATGATGACTTGATGAAGAACTTGGAATCATGGTGGGATCATGCCTTATCCATCTACTTCATGTTAGATATGATCAATGCCCCACCCTCATTAGGTACTACCAATGATCCATGGTGCTCAAAGTTGTAAGGCCCCCATTATGAGGAGAAGCCAAGTGTGAGCCCGGACATTGGTGGAGTCCTGACTTGTATATCAGATGAGGTCTATGTGACCGGATGGCAAAAAGGTGACCATTGTGGGTCTAATCTTTGGGTTAGACGGAGTGGTTAAGCTGGTAGCAACTCGAGGCACATTGCATTGAGTTGCGTGGTAAGGGAGTTAAAAGGGGCCCCTATTGTGGGGTCCGGGGGCCGCGGAAGCGGCCCCTGGCTGGGGGGTCCCAGGAGGGCCAGCGGCCCCCCTGGCGGGGGTCCGGGGGCAGCGCCCCCGGCCCGATGGTAAAGGGAATATTCCCTGGAATATTCCCTGGCCGACTAGTGGAGGCTCATATGGTAGGTCGGTCAGCAGGCCGACCTAACGACCTTCGCGGGCTATAAAAGCTAAACCCCTTCGCAGCCATCTTAGACTCATCTTTCACCCAGTCAGAGTTGTTGTTCCAGCTAGCCTTAAGCTCTTCACCTATCTTCTGTCTAGATCGCCATCTAAGCTTCACACAGTGGAAGCGCACGGGTGGACAGAGCCATCTTTGTATCAGTTGTTTGGAGTTAAAGAATTTTACTGATTCTCCTCTTATCTGTTGTGTACTCTCTATCTCTTTCTCAGATTCTGTTCGCTGCGCCGTGTAATATTTCACATGGTATCAGAGCCCAGGGGGCTCTAGAGATCGGAGAGAGTGCAAGAGGCAAAGGCTTCAACAGCAAAGAGAAACGATGTCGACTCCGGGAAGCAGTTCTGGCGCATCAGGAAGCGGTGCAGGAGGTGGTGCTGCTGTACCGGCTATTCAAACACTGAGGATTCGTCCACCAACCTTCAGCGAAGGCAAGTTAGATGGTACAAACTACACCTTGTGGAAGTTCAAAATTACTACTATCCTTGATTCTTATGAGCTTCTGGAGACTGTGCTGGGGACTGACGCAGAACCACAGCCTACCCCCGACCCATCAAATCCTAGTGTGATGATTCCTCCGAATGCAGATCTTCTACGAGCTTGGAAACGAAGGAATGCAGATGCATTGTGTGCCTTAGTTACAAGCTGTTCTGACAGTGTTTTGACTCTGATTCAGCATACAACCAAAGCGTCAGAGGCTTGGAATGTACTAAGGAGTCAGTATGAAACACGAAACCAAACAAGGATTCAAAACTTGGAGAATCAACTAGCAGCGGAGAAGTTTGCTGAAGGAGAGACGGTTGAAGCATTCATCACTCGGATTAAGAATCTGCGCGACCAGATGGCTGGCGCTGGGATACAAAAGACTAGCGAAGAGCTAGCTCGGAGGTGTCTTCGGATTTGTCCACAAAAGTTTGATGGACTAGTAACTGCCCTTAATACTCAGGTGAGACCTCAAGCTTTGACTTTTGAGGAGTTTTGTGCATTATTAATGGAGGAGGAGTTGAGGCTGAAAGCCCGAGAAGGAAGCAACAATGGAGATGCTGCATTCTCTGCCAATGCAAAAGGCAAAGGTGTTTCCTCCACCAAAAATGATGGTGACAAAAAGAAAAAGGGCGGCAAGAAGAAGTTTCAAGGAGAGTGCTTCTACTGTAAGAAGAAAGGACATGCAATTGCAGATTGTCGTGTCAAGAAGGCAGATGAAAAGAATGGTACCCTTAAAACTAAAGGGAAAGAGACAGCCAATACGGCTGAAGCAGAGTTGGAATTATTCATGGCGACCATTGAGGAAGTGTGCTCCTCGGCGCAAGAAGAATCTACCACTGACTCTTGGGTGTTGGATAGTGGGGCCTCCCGTCACATGACCAACAAGAAAGGTCTATACAGTTCTATGCAGCCTCTACAAGAATCCATCACTGTGACGGTTGGAAATGATGCTAAATGCCCTGCTGCGGGCACAGGTACTATTTCTTTTGTTGTTGCAAATGGTGAAGTCAAAAAGCTTTCAAATGT
Source organism: Lygodium microphyllum (assembly GCF_053477565.2). Lineage (NCBI taxonomy): Eukaryota > Viridiplantae > Streptophyta > Polypodiopsida > Schizaeales > Lygodiaceae > Lygodium > Lygodium microphyllum. Next base: position 11,111 of record NW_028230253.1, on the reverse strand, counting down.
GTTGTATGTTCCTGAAATCAGAAGAAATCTCTTATCAGTTGCTGCCATAACTGATCTTGGTCATGAAGTAAGGTTCAAGAAGACAGGTGCAGAAATTATTGATAGTGCTGGCACAATTGTTGGCAAAGGAGAAAGGAGGAACAACCTGTATGAGCTAAGTGCTCTTACAGCCACCGCTGGAGTGGGCACAAGTAAGCTTTGGCATGAAAGGTTTGGACACATCGGATTTGCAGTATTGAAGGAGATGCAAAAGCAAGGTATGGTTGCTCACCTACCTACAATAACTGAATTGAAGGAACCATGTGAAGCTTGTATGATGGGCAAGCAACAGAGAAAGGCATTTCCACAAGAAAGCAAGAATAGAGCACATGCTCCTCTAGAGTTGGTGCATGCTGACTTGTGTGGTAAGATGCCTACACAGGCCTTGGGGGGATCTTCTTATTTTATGTTGATTGTCGACGACTACAGTAGGAAGATGTGGGTGTACTTCCTTCGTGATAAGGCTCAAGCTTTTGGTAAGTTTAAAGAATGGCTAATACTTGTTGAGAATGAAACAGGGAAAAGTGTGAAGAAATTTAGAACAGATGGTGGTGGTGAGTTCAACTCAAAGGAGTTTGAAGGCTTTTGCAAGAGCAAAGGGATCAAGCGTCAATTGACGACGCCTCACACACCTCAGCAGAATGGTGTTGTGGAACGCAGGAATCGTACCATTGTGGAGATGGCAAGATGCATGCTAAAGGGCAAGGGATTGCCTAACCATTTTTGGGCTGAAGCTGTTAATACTGCAGTCTACATTCTAAATCGGAGCTACACAAAGGCTCTCAAGGGAAAAACACCTCATGAGGCTTACATTGGTAAGAAACCATCTGTTTCACATTTCAGAATTTTTGGATGTGAATGTTATGCACATGTTCCAGATGAGAAGAGAAACAAGTTACAACCAAAAAGCAGAAAATGTATCTTCTTGGGTTATAGTGATGAGCAGAAGGCTTACAAGTTATATGACCAAGAGGCAAAGAAGATCATCGCGAGCCGTGATGTGGTGTTCAAGGAGGAGCCGCATACAGTGGAGGAGGAGAAGGCAAGGTCTTCCACTTTATCATCAAGCGAAGAAGTAGTCCACTATGAACCTGTCCCGAGAGCTATCCCTATCCTTAAGGAGGAGGAAGCATCATCTTCAGATGATGAGGAAAAAGTTCACCAACCTGACATCACCCCACCGGAAAAGCCATTGCCGCGCTGGGTGAAGCAGCTCTATGACCACAATAATCCTATGCCTGCATCTGTTGAGGAGAAGGCAGACGGACCAAGGAGGTCTCAGAGAATAGAGGAGCAAAGGAGGGCTTCTGCTCACATAGTCAACATGGCCTTGATGGTTGAGATTATGAGAGAAGTAAAGGAGCCAACTGACTTAGAAGAAGCACTTGCAGATCCATCATGGAAGGCTGCTATGCAGGCGGAGTATGACAGCATAATGAAGAATGACACTTGGGAGCTAGTGGATCGGCCAGCAAAGCGGAAGATTATTGGCACCAAGTGGATCTGGAAGGTAAAGTACAAGGCTGATGGTACCTTAGAAAAGTACAAAGCTAGACTGGTTGCCCAAGGATTTTCACAAGTTGAAGGGTTTGATTTTCAAGAGTCATTTGCCCCAACTGCCAGAATGACCACTATTCGCACGGTACTTGCAGTGGCTGCCCACAAGAAGTGGCCAGTGTACCAAATGGATGTTAAGTCAGCGTTCTTAAATGGTGACCTCAAGGAGGAGGCGTACGTGGCTCAGCCACCAGGGTTTGAGGCCCCCCATTCTGAGAACAAAGTGTGTAAACTGAAGAAGGCATTGTATGGGCTGAAACAAGCCCCCAGAGCATGGTACCAGCGGATAGATAGGTTCTTTTTAAACCTAAACTTCAAAAGATGTGCCTCAGATGCTAACTTGTATGTTTACAGGGATGGTAAAAAGTCTGTAGTGATTGTCCTATATGTGGACGACCTTCTTATTACAGGTGACTATGAAGATATGATCAACCAAACTCGAAAGGCTTTGAGTTTTGAGTTTGAAATGACAGACTTGGGCTTGCTGCACTATTGTTTGGGGATTGAAGTCTGGCAAGAGCCAGGAAAGATCTTCATCTCTCAGAAGAAGTATGCATGGGAGATCTTGAAGGCATTTGGTATGACCGAGTGCAAGGAGATAGCTACACCTATGGAGGTGAATGTAAAGTTATCCGTTGAGGATACATCAGCACTAGCAGACATTGGGAGGTATAGGAGGTTGGTCGGCAGTCTAATCTACTTGTGTAACACCAGACCAGATATCAGTTTTGCTGTTGGTGTTTTGAGCAGGTTCTCAAACAAACCTCATGAGAGTCATTGGAAGGCTGGGATGCGGGTGCTCAGATACTTGAAGAAAACTCTTGACTATGGTATCACATACAGTTTCGGAACTTATCTTGTGGGGAACTGTGACTCAGATTGGGCAGGAGACATTGATTCCAGGAAGTCAGTTTCTGGTTATTGTTTCTCTTTGGGTTCAGGAATTTTCTCTTGGATTAGTAAGAAGCAACCAACAGTGGCATTGTCTTCTACCGAAGCAGAGTACAAGGCAGCTTGTTTTGCTGCATGTGAGGCCGTATGGTTGAGAAGGATTCTATGGCATATGGGAGTGCAGGATGAAGAACCAACTGTGCTGAGATGTGACAATCAGAGTTGCATCGCCATTGCCAAAAATCCAGTGTTTCATGCACGCACCAAACATATAGAGATCCAGTATCACTATGTGCGTGATTTGATGGAGGATGGGATAGTGGAATTGGTCTACTGTCCAACAGAGGAGAATGGAGCAGATATCTTCACCAAAGCACTTACGAAGGATCTGCTTCAAGTTCATCTTCAGAGACTCGGCATTGGGCCGAGGAGATAGTTCACCTATGAGTGGACATTGAGGGGGGGTGTTAGATATGATCAATGCCCCACCCTCATTAGGTACTACCAATGATCCATGGTGCTCAAAGTTGTAAGGCCCCCATTATGAGGAGAAGCCAAGTGTGAGCCCGGACATTGGTGGAGTCCTGACTTGTATATCAGATGAGGTCTATGTGACCGGATGGCAAAAAGGTGACCATTGTGGGTCTAATCTTTGGGTTAGACGGAGTGGTTAAGCTGGTAGCAACTCGAGGCACATTGCATTGAGTTGCGTGGTAAGGGAGTTAAAAGGGGCCCCTATTGTGGGGTCCGGGGGCCGCGGAAGCGGCCCCTGGCTGGGGGGTCCCAGGGGGGCCAGCGGCCCCCCTGGCGGGGGTCCGGGGGCAGCGCCCCCGGCCCGATGGTAAAGGGAATATTCCCTGGAATATTCCCTGGCCGACTAGTGGAGGCTCATATGGTAGGTCGGTCAGCAGGCCGACCTAACGACCTTCGCGGGCTATAAAAGCTAAACCCCTTCGCAGCCATCTTAGACTCATCTTTCACCCAGTCAGAGTTGTTGTTCCAGCTAGCCTTAAGCTCTTCACCTATCTTCTGTCTAGATCGCCATCTAAGCTTCACACAGTGGAAGCGCACGGGTGGACAGAGCCATCTTTGTATCAGTTGTTTGGAGTTAAAGAATTTTACTGATTCTCCTCTTATCTGTTGTGTACTCTCTATCTCTTTCTCAGATTCTGTTCGCTGCGCCGTGTAATATTTCACACTTCAAACACTAAAGAGGTATATCAATTCAATTTTAATATCTCATTTTAATCCACTGGCTGAGCTTAACTCCTTTTTTTGAAGAGATTACTGTTGCATATGACCTCTTAGTTGAGTCCTTCATTGTATGCATGCTACTCACATGAAATAAGTAACCCACTTACTCCCAATTTCCTTCCAATGCATCATGATTAACTCTCCATCATGTGTTCTTGATGTCACTAACTCTTATCTAATCATGTATGTCTTGGATTAATACCAAGTGGATAATACACCATTATAAAAGGGTAAGTAGTAGCCAGTGAGTCACTAGACTACCAAGGTAAGTTGTACTCAAGCCCATGTTCAACCCTTGCATCTCATGAAAAGACCCAATGCTTATTTCCCAATCCATCTCATGTTGGTTGCTTGATTAAAAAATTTCTTCCATGTATACTCCAATTGATGAAAAAGGCTGATGCCATGAGAGGTGGTAAGCCAAAAGATAGGTGACCTTCTCTTAATAAGACCCTGAAGGGGTGCACAACCTGGCCCATGGGGAACTTTACCCATCTCTCGATAATTTTGAGCCTAGTGATACTTATATGTAGGTGCAAGTCTTAGGGATGTCACTCATGAGTATATTTATGCATCATGTGGGTTCAAAATATGGTATTTTTAAAATACATTTTTATACTATTTTACATATAGAAGGGTGTAATATAAAGGGAATATTTCTAGATTAAATAAAAAAGAGTTATGTTTTATTTGAAAAAAATCATAGATAAATATATTTATAAATAGGCCTTGAACACACGTGATCTAGAGGATATACATATAATGGCATCCTTGAGGTATAGGTACACTGCATGGTTACCCCATTCTCGATGAGATACCCCCTATTTGGATACATTCTGAGTGATCAAGGCACCCATGTATGACACTTGACATGTATGTGATCAAAGGAGATGTATGACACTAAAACCTACTTATGTAGTGATGGTAGAGAAAATGGATATTTCAAGGTACTTGGGATTATGCTTAGTATGATTAGGATGTTTCTATGATGATGCTCAAGACCCTTAGCCCATGAGCCATTCATATAGTGCATGTGGGAATTGGGATAGATAATGTTTTGATCACAGGCACTTAGGAGAATAGTCACATAAAGATCCTTGCATAAATTTCCATGTTGCTTCTGGGAGTAAACCCTATAGCTCATCTGAAAGAGGATTTTTCTCCTTTGATTTTAATAAAAAATCTCCCCAATGGGAGTTATGGTCTAACAGCCATTTTTGTGCACTGAGGTCATTGTGGACAGGCTGCATTGAGGTCACTATGGATAGGGTGCATACCACTCCAAGACATGCACAAAATTCCAATCGTAGAATTCTTCGATCATTTTCTATCACAAATATTGATAGCTCATCTTGAAAAGGGTTTCCTCCCTTTTGATTTAAATACAAAATCTCACCGATCGGAGTTTCCTACTAGAAGTAACACCCCATTTATTGACAATGGGTCATGTGAAATGCACTTAAATGGATATTCAAAAAGGCAAAAGCAAGATCCATGAGGAGGTCTAAAGGGAGATTATGGTCTCCACGACCTCAATGAATGATAAACCTAGCTTGATGCTAGATTATTATGGTGATATGCACAAGGAAGTGTCTGGTATGGACCCCTACAACATGCTCAATTACATTCTAGGTCGTCATGAACTTTGTCACATAGAGAGGCATAATGACATGGTTGCCAACCATCACCAAATGCTGCATAAAATTGATGTGGCGATTGAGAAAATGGCCCTCTCAAATTGTTTGACTCAAACCCTAGAGTAGATCACCACTCTTGTAGCCTAGTTAGCCACCACTTTGGCACAAGAAAAGGCAAATGAGTCCAAGTGTGAGTCTCAATGGCCTCCACCCCTATATCCACTACATGGTCCATAGGACATTATTGGATCAAAGGGTATTCCCTCCTTCACCTTACGAGGTCGATGAGCCCTCTCATATTAATAATGAGCCTCTCTTGAGCTCCCCCACCATCCATCTGGCCAATCCTCCAATGAGACCCTTGCCCACCATTAGTAGAAGCTCCCTCACTCTTCCTAGGAGCCCCAATGGCACTTATATGGCTCAGCCGCCCAATCATAGACAATATGATATTAATGGCCACATGGCAATAATGGGTAGGATGGATATAATGGGTAGCATGGAATAACTACACAACATGATATGTATAGACATCATGTTATGTATGGACAGCAAGGCTTTCATGTGCAACAAGGATCCAATGACCTCTGTGTAACAAGATCCTTCTCATTAAGTACAATGGAAAATCCCCATCGCCATTGGATTTGGAAGAATGTATTTCCAAATTGAAGTCCTATTTCAACATCTTCCCTCACATGGATAATCAAAAATTTATATTTACATCTCTCCACTTGCATGTTGAAAGAAAATGTGGCACTTTTGGGATAGAACTTGGATCTAAAGGTGAGAGCAAATATGCTAAAAATAGACCTCAGACTACATCAGTCTTGAATGGTTCAAGAGGTCAAAAGTTCATTTTTCCAAATGTTGTGAAGGGACCAAAAGAAACATGCCTATGATTTAAATGTGGTGATAAGTACTCTTGAGACTAAAAATGGGCTAGACATTGCTTTAGAGCTATAGTTGGGCCTCCTAAACTCACTAAAAAACCCCATGGCCTTGAAACCAAGAGCATATAGATAGTATGAATTGATTTATCAAAATAATGTGTTTGCAAATATAATCTCTAGATTATAGTCCAATGTGATGACCTTCCCGACTCCAAGCAAAAGGAGTACCCAAACATAACGTTGTCTTGCACCTCGTAGCAAAAACAAAGGGAGCACCCCCAACTTATTGTTGTGGCTCCAGTTTGACTCTTCTATACCCTAGGGAGGAGGATTAGCCCTAGGATGCACTATTTCATTATATAGCAAATATGCAACATAGTCCTCTTTTTATGTAATGTTTGAGGAGATATTATAATCCTCACCATATCAGTCCCAAAGGAAATGATGACACTAGACCTACAGCTTGGGAAGCCTCACACTCAACATGAGTCAACTCTTCAAAAACAAGTGATATGCATCCAAGAGATAATTCTCTTGATACCATGTATGAAGATGTGGATGCAAAGTGAATGACTTTGAGTGCACAAAGAAGTAAACTTATAAATCAATAATTGTCAATGTGTATAAATATCCCTTTCATGATTTCACTCTAGCGTATTACATCATTTCTAAGGTAGCACCGGAACGATCCATGCTATTTCCCTTTTTAAGACTTAAATCAAATGAATCCTATATGCAGGAATATATATAAAATTAATATTCAAATGATACTTAATTCCAACAATTCCCTTCCCCCTACCATTCATGATTTTTCATTTGATAGTTAGGTTAAACATGTATTTCATGTATATTTCTTTATATAGAAAGCAATAAACACGTACTTTCACATACAAATGGGGGTAAACTAATACTAAACATCATGCTTTACCTTCACTATACTTGCACAAATATACCCTAGTTTTTAATAATTTTTCGAACACAAAAACTATTTTCCTCTATTTTCTTTGTCCAAAATGATATTTTTGAGTATTTTTCCTTATTTTGTTTTATATAAATTCCTTTTTAACTCTGGATATCTATGTCATTAGGGATTTCAACAGCCATAATTTCCAAAATAGGATTACTTGGCATGAAAATTAGGCTTGCAAGAAATCTTTTGTTGGTGGGATCTTCTAAAAATACAAAGGTAAGGAATGACTTCTTTCTTAGAGCATCAGCTACTATATTATCTTTTCTAGGGTAGAACTTGATCTCAAAATCAAATTTATAGAGCACTTCAATCCATCTACTCTACCTCATATTCAGATCTGACAGGTGGATTTTTGGTTTTCTTGATTTTCCTTGTGCTTGGATTGTTTCACGTACTAAGAATATTTTTAAATGATACTTGTACCTCACCACAATGAATATTTGCTTGGTTTTGCGACTTAACCAATCCATCCCTAACAAATAGTCATATACCCCTAGAGGCATAACTCGAAAGTTTTGTTACTGTGGTTTCACCATCTAACTAAAATTGTATTCTATTAATGGCGTGAGTTGACACTATTTCCCTTCCATTTGCTAATTCTACCATCAATTTTCTAGCTCTCTCTGGGTTTAGCTTCAATTTCTTAGCATACCTTGGGGAAACAAATGCATGAGTTGCACCATAGTCGATGAAGATTTTAAAAGGAATACCTTGATATTCACCTAGAGTTTGGATGACGATTATTTTTTTCCCAGTTCCTTGAATATTTATTGATGCATAGATGAACCCTCTTGCAAATTCATCTTCCAAGGATGGGTCCGATTCCTCCAGTGCATGTGCGGGCTCTAACTCCACGTCTAGCTCCTGAACTTGCTCCTCTCCTAGCCCCATGTCTGCATCCTCTATTATTGAAATTTTCATTTATTGAAGGACTCTGACGAACTTTAGCATTGTCATTACTCCCTTTCTTGCAACATTCAATGTGAAAATAGCTTGGTTGCCAACATTACGACTCATTATTCCAACTCCTATTTGAATTGTTGTAATTTCCACGTTTTGCAGAGCATTAATGATATTTTCTTTTCCTTGATTGTAATTTCATTGTTGTTGATAGCTCATTCGAGCTCTCTTTGAATAGGAAAATCTATTATTGTACTTGTTATATGTCCTAGAAAAAGAATTGGCTAATGGTTGTGCCTTCATTAGAGCATCCTCCAAATCTATAGGTCTCATTGCCTCCAACTAATCATTGAGAGGCAAAATTCAGCCCTTGGTAGAAACACGCCACTTACTATTTCATTGACACGTTAGGAGCATACTTCTATAAAGTCACAAAGCAAGAGTAGTACCCCTCCAAAGTCAATCCTAGTTACTTGAGGTTGGAAAACTCATTCATTTTGAGAGTCTGATAAGCAGGGGAAAAATAACTATTTTGAATAGTCTCTTTGATTTGGTTCCATGTACCAGTCTATTCAAAGACAACCTTGTCCTGACACCACTATTTGCACCAAAGTCGAGCTTCCTCTATAAGCCTCATCCATGAAATCATCACTTGGTTAGCTGCACTTATCCTAGCAGCAAAGAAATAGTCCTCCATCTACTCTATCCAAGTCTAAGAATTAATGGAAACCTTCATTCCTTCACCATTGAATTCTGGCAACTTTACTTGTTTGAGTAGAAACTTCCTTTCTTTTCCCTCCACCACCAACTCAATGACAAGACAATAGCAGCTAAATGTGTAGCAATGAAAGGAACCTAAAAATCATTATTTTATTAGTTTTAGCATGATAAAAAATGTACATCGTAATTTGTGAGTTCAAGAGACCATAAATATTCACACTCTGAGTATTAATATCTTTCATTAATTCAAACATGTTAGCATATTGCCATTTTGAAAGGAATTCTTCCAAAAAAAAACAAACAGAGTATAGATATTTATAAAAGGAGCCATAGGATATACTAAAAATTTTCATAGGATTTTACACACAAGTTGCTAAAAGTTTAGTACATGCTTTTTGGCATTTTATACTAGAGATAACTATATGGATTTAGCCATGGATTCTAGATAAGGATAGATTGTATTATATAGGAGGTTTCTTATACATATCCAGTGCCAAATAACTTTCACAAAGGTTAGGTAGTTCCTTGATCTTTTAATGGTCTTAACGAGACTCGTAGGCTACCATTACCTAGTTAGGTTGAATGACCTTGGCAATGAAATTGTAGACCCATTGATTTAGAGGCATTGTCTCAGTATCAACATAAACGATTGGATTTGGATCACTCTTATGGAATATATAGAGTCTAACAAGTTGTAATCTTTCTACTGAATGCAATGTCCATAGACTATATTTAATACCACTTGTTTGATTGACAAAAATAGGTGGATAAGTAGGTGACTATCCCCATTCTTCATGTCAGGTCCAACATTTAGGATCAAGCTAACATTCTTTAGGAATTAAAATATTTTCCATGATGTGGAAAATTTCCTCCTTGCAGAGAGATAGGACATTGATTTCCTTGTTGATAAACTGTTTGAAACATTTGATCACAAAATGGTTGCAAATCATCATGCACATGTTTTTTATAGTGAACAAAATAATTTATTCAAAATTTCAACACAAAATTTTATTAATAGATGATCACTTAATTCTTAGCCTAGATGTACGTCCATCTTCCCCTTAGATCCTATTCGTATGGGCCTTATGAATTTCCTTCCAATACCTTTTTTTAAAGCAAATTGACCTCATGGAAGTTAGCTAGGTCGTAGACTTCAAATTTTCAATTATTATTTACCAAAATTTTTAAATATTTTACAATTTGTTAACAATTATCCATTTACTATGATACCACATGTAATTTATTCGTTGCATATGTAGAAGGCAATGCTTAGTGGTCATCTAGGGCCTTTTCCTAGTTAGTGCCATCCATTCTCCACTAGAATATTTGGACTTTGATCAGACTAGGTGACTCTAGATTCACCCTACGTAGAGAAGCATCGTACCTCATCCTAGGAGGATTGACCTAAAAGAATTGCTAAAGACCTAATAGTCTCTAACATAAATCTATCACCTAGTTAGGATGATTACTTTGTAATTAATTGAAACTAAGTGTAGATCAATTGCTACACTTGGTTCAAAGTAGAGAGAGATGAGGGGGAGTGGGTCTCGACTCCTCTCCCCATAAGGCAAAATGTCATCATCGGCCCTCTAAAATAGCAATTGATCAAGTTCTAAGATCGAACCCTAAAAATTAGTCATCATAATTGACCCTAGTCCTAAATGTTTCCTTGTTAGGAAAGCACCGTGCTCATCGAGTTCACCCAGCCATCAAACACCTTCTATTAGGAAGAGCCACTTCCTTTTTTTTAAAAATGGAGTTTGCTTTAGTTATCTAACAAAGCATGCTACCACACTATTGAATATTTAAAAGTAGTTTCTTTAATAATTCCTTAGCATGCAGTTTGTTACACATCTTCATTAGGCACAACATGAAAACAATAAAAATAGCCCTTTTCAAACATTTTATAAAATCATATGTATTATCAGGGCATAGAGCTCTATACAAAGGCCACCCTCAAAACTAGAGAAGTGATAACTAGCCCATAAATTATAGGCTCTCAAAGCTAAACCACATCAAATAATATAAGTTTCTTATCCATTATCAAACCAACTATGTATTCTAGATATCTTCTAGACTAGAGCTCCTCATGGTCATGCATGGCTGTAGGACGGAACCTTCCATACTAGACCATCCGTCCTAGGTGCTAGTCTGACACTCATAGGCGAATCCAAAATAATTTGAGCTCATACTGGAGCTCCAACAGTTGAACCTAGTTTTTTTAATCTCATGAAAACAATTGTAACAAACCAT